>NC_137701.1:41257860-41277860 GCF_964034855.1 Anser brachyrhynchus
GTTTGCTTCAGGGGGTGCGGACAAGGAAGCGGTCATTTCCCACTTGTCCTGTTTCAGGCAGGACCCCCTCAGCTTTGGGCCGAGCGTCAGAACCAGCTAGAAAGTTGGGAGCAATTGAAGAAGGAAAAGTCCGACTTTAAGCTACCTTTGCTAGCTGTATATGCAGTGTAAATTAAAAGGGGCTGAAAAGCTTTCTTCTAGGTTTATTCTGAGCATTTTCAAAATCTCGGTCCATTTCATCCACCACGAGTGTTAATTGCTAAGCACAGTCACTTGCCTCTGTTTCACTTTTTCTCCTCTTCCCTCTAAGTAATATTTTTAAGCTTCCTAAGCGGTATGAAACAAAACAGGATATTTCAAGCTACTCTTAAGCTGTTATCTAAGCAAAAATTGTTTTGGCAATTCGCTTCAGGTGCTTGGATCAAGTCTGGTACGGAGCCTGGTGTGTCCCCCCTCCAAGAGCCCTCCGGCTTTGTGCCTAATGGGGGGAAAGGAAGGGTGGCCACGTCCCTGCGGCTGCGGCAGGGATCTGGTTGCTGCAGGCACGGCCCAGCACCAGTCCTGGGGCTCTGCTGCTGCCTCCGTGCTCTGGGGGCCAGGCAGAGGAGGGCAGAGGAGTGCAGGTGCCGTCGTCACCCACGGGCAGAGCTGAGCACACCAAGCGTTGTGTCTATAGGGCAGCTTGTGTGTGTTCATGCATTCCTGGTGTGCTCAGTCTTATTTTTATTTTTTAATTCCTTAGTTGTATTTGGGTGTAAACCAGAGCAACTCTAAGGGAAATCCCTAAATCAGGCCCTTTTGTTTATTTTTAGAGTAAAAAAATAACAAAAAAAGAGCCTTAGACCGTAAACTGTCCTTCTCCCGAAAGCCTCTTTCATGTCTGGGAATTGTTAGGGGCAAGTTTCTTGTGTTGAAGACAGTATTTTCCAACCATAAGGTGGTTCGAAAGAGCTAGGAGGCCTGTATGAAGACCTGGGGAAAATACATCAGTGGCTGCTGAGAGGAAATGTCACAGATCCTCCTGCAGTTCGTGGGACCCAGCTAAAGCTGCGTCCTGCAGCAGTGCCGTGTCTGAACAGCCTCAGTCCATGCATGTGGCACAGGGAGAGGAACAACCGGGAACATAGTAAATGAGAGTATCGTCTCCAAGATGCTATATTAACCAGCCCTGTGATGAAGAAAATACGTAGGCAAGTGGAAGCCAGATTGCAGGTCATGTTCTACATTTGAAATTCTACCAAGCAAAACTTCTGCCAGGCTCTGAAATAGATATTCATAAAGAAATACTGCTAGAGAAATCCGTGAGCCAGAACGAATGCTGAGGCACTGTCAGGACGATAATGTGCTCGGCCAGCAGAGTATTCCTAGGGAAGCGTTTTTCCGTGTCCATCCGTAGTTTGGAAATGGCACGATCAGGCTTTGGCTTTGCTCAAAGCGTGTGTGTAGGCAGGGGGAAGGTCTCTGTGCTGCAGAGAACCGTGCTCGTCGCCTGTGTTTCGTACTTGGTCTGCCTCCAAAAGGATGGCTTCAACAGCCGTGGAAGTAACGGCACCGACAGCAAAGCCTGAGTAAGCTCGCTGGGCACCCCTGCCCCTGGTTTTGGGGGAGCAGACGTGGAGCAGTGCTTTGGTTGGGCGGACGTCAGCGTCTCCTGCCCTTAACCTGCCCTTATAACTTGTGTGCCTGTTTGGGGGTAGGAAAAACAAAACAAAACCCAAACAAACAAATGAACAAAAACCTTGAGTAGGTCACACAGCACATTCCTCAGATTTGCAGCCCTTTGATTCTTGGGGTGTTCTTCAGGGGAAGAGTTTTGGTTTGACGTACGCTGGTGCTGCTTCAGGGAAAAGGCCAGCTTCGGCGACGTGGGGCCCTTGTGCTGCAGGGAGTTGAATTTAGCACCGGGGCAGCAGTAAGTGTGTTGGAAGCAGCTTAAGCAACTCGACGCAGCCTGCGCTGCCCGGTCCTGCTCTGACTGAAGCCCTGGCTTCTAGGAGAGCTGTGCGAGGCAGAGGCTGCGCCTCCTCACCTGCAGGCAGTCTGTCTGCCAGCACAAACGCCCCCGGCCCACACACCTTCCCCTAGCTAGGGGATTCTTTATGCTGCGGAGGGAGGACCCGGATTTTTATGAGATTTTAATTTAAAAGGCCAAAGTGCTCCCAGAAGAACTGACTAGCTCTGCAATGCTTTGCAGCCCCACAGCTGATCTCACACAGGGTGGGAGACCCGACCATGCCCGCCTCTGAGGCACGCAGGGACCACACGACCGCATAAATCCGAGCCTCAGCGCCCGCCGGGCCAGGAGGATTGCTCTTGCCATGCGTGCTCTCTAAATCCTGACAGCCTCCGTGCAAAGCCGCAGTTTGGCAAAGAGCTTAAAATCCTGCCCCTCTCTTACTCACCCTTCCTCGAAAGTGCTCGTTCCTCCTATTGGGGAGTGGTGTTAAACATGAGACTGTCAGAGCTGGCTTGTTCTCAATGTTAGTCGCAATATAATCGTTCTATTTGGCAGATATGCTTTTGGTATGGATGAAACTGCTGAGGTTCTGAAAATATTATTCCAAAATAAAGAGGTGAAGACACCCATAGACACCCCCAAAAAATGCTTTCAAGAACTCAGCACAAGATGTGATTTTCCACGAAATGCCACACACCCTTTCAGAAAGGCACGATTTGCTTTGCGAGGCATAAGTTACATTAAAGAATCGGTGTATAAGATGTTTTCTCTACCAGCATTTCAAATAGCAGGACTATGATTTGGGCTTAAATGAGCTAAGTAAATCAGCAGTGCTGAGCGCCAAGCCTGCTGCAGGTGCTCGGGCTCATTGGGATGACCCTCGTAGTGGTAAGGTCTGCAGCACGTGGGGGTTGTTTCTGTAACCCTCCTCCTCCTCCTCCTCCTCCTCCTCCTCCTCCCCGGCTGCGGGGTCACGCCGCAGAGCTGCAGGACCCCGACGTCGCCGCTGCTCCGGGCCAGCCGTGAGCCCGTAAGGCAGGCGCTTGCCAGGCAGGTGACTACGTGCACTTGAGGGTGCATTTTTCTGTTTTTTGTATTTTTCTGTTCTTCAGCTGGGCTTCGTGCAAATCTGGATTTCACAGGAGGACTTCCCCATACTTGCACCATCTTCACAGTGCCCTGTCTGTTCCTGTAACCTTCTCCAGATGGTGACACGAACAGATGACTTCAACAAGAAAGATCCCGGTTAAAGTAAAAATACAGCATGTCTTGGTTTCACAGGGGATGATTTTTCTGGATTTCACAGGTTTTCATCCTTCTTCCTTCCTTAACGTGCTTTTTCAAAAAACACTCCATGAACTTGCCTTTACGACAGAAGCCAGGGGATTATGCCAGCTCTCGAGCGTTAGGAATCCTTGCTTCAGTAAAATACGTAGTCAAAGTGTGAGTTTCATCAGAGGTCCTGCTGCAGGGTGAGGGGAGAAGGAGCAGGGGAGAAAGTAAGTCAGAGAAATGATGCGTGCTGCTGTCAGAAAGGAAATGCTTGAAATAAAAAGCAAGTTTCAGGTTGGAAATACATTCTCTGAGGTAGATCAGATGCCTCCTGAAGCAGAAAAATAAATCTGTGTTCTCATCATCTTCACTGATAGCTCCCCAAAAGATATGAAAATACTTGCAGATGTTGCAATTATTGATGGCATCCTGGAGCGTGCTGGAGAAGATGCAGGTTTGTGCATTTCAGAGCATCTTTGTGATGCTTTATGATGATATTGTTCGTAGATGAACACATCTACGTCTTCTGCTTTACATTTGAGCATTTTCTCTGGTGGGTACAAGGTCAGAGGAATGACTGTTTTCTTAAATAACCTTCTTTAAACTCCAGCACTTAACTGTGTAGTTTTGGTTTAGCACACATGCACTGTGTATATACACATATATTATATACACACATATATCGTATATTTAGGTCCTAGGTGATGTTTGCGTCATTACCAGCTTGCCTCAAAAAAAGAGGACGCCTGTCCCCATTTGAGACCAAACAAAAGAGTTGCTTCTGTTTAAGATCCAAGTGAAGTCAAAGCACTGTTGTGGATTTTCTTGTGGACCAGAAAATAATTTCTACCATGGATGAAATGGATCATTTAAAAAATACAGGCCTAAATGTTTGTATGTATGGCTGTGTTAATTTAGCAGATGTGGTCAATGCTATCTCCTGCAGTTTGAGACTTAGTACAGTTGCAGATAAACAGCTATGTGGTGATTTTTTTTCCTCAGAATATATATATATTTTTTTAATGACACAAAGCAAAATGGTAGACAAAACTCTTGCATATTTGATATTAAGATGACTGAACAATAGGAAGTCATCAGTTTGTTTTCTAGATCCTAATGCAATGGTTGCCATAAGAACACAAATTATGTGTACATTTTAATGCATCTATGCTTCATAATTATGCATGGTTGTATGCTGTTATAATTGACATAAAATATAAAACAGGTCAAAGAGCAGCTATTAAAACTATTTTTCATTTTGCTTCCTGACAGCTAGCGACATCAATGCCTACTGCATTTAATAGGACCATACAGGGAATGCAAAGATAGTTATATAATTTCAACCATATTAAAGCCTCCAGAACTTGCAACCTAATTATTTCCTACAGTGTCTTGTTGTAAACTGTATTACTTTATTTGGAACGTATTCGTTTTAAGACTAAACAATTGAACTACATTAAATTAGCATGAAGGGGAAAATCATAAAACTTTTGGATGTATTTCACAGAGGTCATCCTGTTAGGTTAAGAATTATCCCAGGAGCAATGATTTTCTGCCACTCAAGATAAAAAATAATGTTAGAATTGTGCTAATTCTGTGCAGTTATTTTAATCACTGAAGTAAATTCTACCAAAGGACTAAATTGTAGTTGCATCCTCTCCCTAATCATAGAATGACAGAAAGAAAACAACTGTAGAAAAATGACAATTTTATAAGATGTCCCTCCTCTTGTTAATGGCTGCATGAGGACAAAACAACAGGGTACAAATTTTACATTTTTAACTCGTTATTGGTGATCCTATCATTTTTAACTCATTATTGATGATCCTATCATGTGATGCTGGTCAAGGGTTCATGTTCGTTGTGGGTGATTACATCTCTTCTGGAACTCATGCTGTATGTGGCCTGTACGTTGCAATAAATCCTTAAAATTAGGTGTGAGCGGGACATCTAACCCCGGCTAGAAAACACACATGGACATGTCTGTGCAAGCACTGCCGCACCCTACCCCGGACCCTGCGGTGTGCATGTCCCCTGAGAGCTGCCTGCTGGGCCAGGACGAGCGGTGCTCATCCCCCGTGCTGCGGGTGACCCAACTGGGGACGTGCTGCTGAAGATGATGGACATGAAACAATTATATGAGCTTGAAGGTCTGCTATACAAGAGTGAATTTCAGCAAATAAACCTCAGTGAAAATGGGGCTGTTCTGGCTGTTTGTGCTTTGCATTGCTGCACACCATGTTTCAAGTCATGGCTAAAATTGATCGGGAAAACAGTGGGAGCACCTAATAAATATTGGCAGTCCTGTGTCTCATGTGCTAAGTCCGTTTAGAGACTGGATATTTCAGGAGGCTGGTAATAGACTTCAGGGAACCTTTCGGTTCTAGTTGGCTGGTTCAAGTCTTGTTCCTGTGTAGTGACTGAAAGTTATAGCCTAATTTGTGCCATATGAAGAATAAGCTCAATCCAATTTCCCAAGATAAAGGTGACCACATCCCAGAAAGAGCTGTCATAAATGGCACGTGTTAGCGCCTTAACAGGGAAGGCAAGGTCTGAAGGAGAGTGAAGGCAAACCCATCTGATGGAACGTGTTGGCTGTGGAGCATGGAAAGGTTTTGTGGCTGCTCTTCTCTATTTATTCAACGGACCGAAGGTCTTAGTTTCCCCATAAAAGACCAGCTTCATTTCACCATTAGTGTCTTAATTTGCATTCAGCTTCTTGCTCCTGACAGCTCTTTGCAGCCATTTTCACAAGACATCCCCTGTCTTACGTTTCTCCAGCTCCAGTTCAGATTTTCCCGAGGCCTGCTCAGGAAAACAACGCTGGGTGACAAAGCTGTGACGATGTGGGCTCCCGTGGGCCTTCTGTCACCCGGCCCCACCAGGAAGGCTGTACCCAGCTGGGTCCAACATGGCATCAGCTGTTGGGTGGCCAAGGCTCGAGCAGACAAGGGTTAGGGAGCTCTGGGTGGAGGCAAGGAAAGCCATGTGCTGCTCGTAGTCTGGCACACAAAGCCTCTGACTGCTGAGAAGTCAGAGGCCCGCTGCTGTGTGTGCTTCCATGCAGCCCATGCCATGAGGCATCGGTTACAGAGGAAAGGACAACTCGAAGCCTGTAGGCCACATCACTAGACTTTCTGGCTCATCGCCCAGAGCCAGGTCAGTACAAATGATTGATATCCCCTTCCTCAGTTATGAAGACCCAGAAGAACTGAGAAAAGAACAATTGGCAGACTTCTGCTGTTATTCATTGCCATGATATTACGAAAACTAAGCCCATATCTGTTTTCAAGATTTTTCACTTAAGCTCCTTTTTCTTGAAGTATTGTGGTTAGTATTGTCTGAACAACTAGATTATGGGAACAGGAGTATTTTGTAAGTGACAGGTCTCAAAGAGAGTGTGAGATGCCTGTATATTTTCATCCCCCTTCCCCTCCCAAATTGTTGAACAATATTCTGCGTTGTGCACAAAATAGAGAAATGCGTAGGCCCTGACATCAATTCTGCAAGCCATTAAATAGGTGGAAATAAAACACTGTAACGAAATGAAGATAAAAAGATCAGGCATTTTGTGGAAACAAGGCATGTAGGCAGCCCACAAATTCAAAACACAGTTATTGCCATAGAAGTTCTGCTGCTTTCGTGGACTTCTTTAAAGTGAGGAGAAGGATAAGGCAATCGTGCAATCCACTTCTTCCATGTAACAGAGGCCTGTTGTAGCCCACATTTTACTGATTTGAAGCAGGCTGCTATAAGGATCTGATCTTCAGAAAGGACCTTCTCAGAGTCCTGCTTGTGCCCATTTGATATGCCTCCACAGTCAAAGGGGCTGCCAAACTGTGATGTCCTTTTTCTTCAGAGGGAAGTCGCACGTAGGGGGCATGCTGGTGTCCCGTAAGCCACACTGCATTGCTGTATGTTAATGCCCTGCTGCTACTTGAAATTGTTGAAGGCTAGTTTTAATTATCATGAATTCTTCAGTTGTTCCTGTTAACTGCCTATGTTTCAGTATGGTTGAAAATTCTGTCTCCCTACATTGTTCTTTATAGTGTGTACTTAAGTCTCACCAAGGGGACTAGCACGGTGAGCAGTCATGGGATTAACGTCTAGGAGGTGTGACCATGGACTGTGTGTGACCAGCTGGCGCCCATCCCTTGGTGTGTCTTCTCCCATGGCGGGTGGCTGGCCTGTCGCTGGCTTGTCTTGCTCCTCCTCTGCAGAGTTTCGGGTGTAGAGGACTGAGCGCCATACTGAAGCTCCCCGATCTGCTCTGCACAATTGCAAAGTCACCAGTTCCTGAGATACGAAGCATGCCACAGTTGTTTCTCCTCCCAGTGATGGGACTCTTTCTCACATCAGTGAAAATAAAGCCTTTTAACGCAGTACTCAGTTCGCTGTCTCCTCAGCTGGGGAATCTAAACATAAGCTGAGCTGTCCTGTGGGCTGGTTATTAACATAGACTTTGGCTTTTCTGTCCTCAAGCACAGCTTTACCCTCCCAATCCTCTGAAGTGAAGATTGAGAAGCATATAAAAGCTTCGGATTCCATTACTGTAAAATGTATCAGAAAAGTGTTGAGCTAGGTAATTACCTTAATCCAACCGAAATAGTCGGTCACAGTATACATTAGATGAGCATCTAGAGTCAGATTTGAACATGCAGTCAACCTGAACAAAATTAGCTCAGCGATAGTGGTCCAGATTTCTTAATTAGTTCTCGGTGACAAGAACATTTAATGTTTGCAAAAGTCAAGTGCAAATTCTACAAGTGACACAATTTGAGAAGACTTCAGGAGGCTGAATTAAGCCTGGTGCGGTACCCCACTGTCAGGTGCGGCATCGAGGGCTGGCCTCATTTATTCCTCTCTGTCAGGGTTCCTTTAAACTTCTATATAGTGAACCACAATAAAAAGTAATGGTATGATTAACTTCATAGTAATAACCTATTGCATTGAAAATACACATTTAACTCCAATTTTCATTGAACTACACAGAAGCTGAAAATATAATAGCATTTCCCAGTCAGTTGACGGTACATTTTAGTGCATTGTAATTGGCTATCTTGGCTTGTCTTGGTTTAATAAAGTAGATGGGATTCATGAAAAAGCTCCGTGGTCACTTAGCAATTGTTTAATTTCTGTAACATTGTTTTCTGAGTTAGAAAATTATTGTTTTTCAGTACCGTTAAATATTTATGGGATGCAGTTGAGATACATGGCATGGGGCATAGTCCTGCTAAACTCAGAAATTAATAACTTACTGAGAAAACAGGAATGCAAAATAGTATTTCTAGTGTAAAAGACTTTTCAGTCTACAGATAATTTGCATTGCTGAGTTTTTACTTTGCTAGAGAGAATGTGTAAATATCTTGGCAGAGTAAAGCTGAACTATGCTCTATCATGGCTAGGACATCTGTGTTGGCTGGGAGAGACTGGCAAAAACTTGAGCTCTCTTGAAAATATGGTCCACTCCTTTGATACCTGGGAAGAGAGAACAGGGAAACGAGGAAATTAGTCACACTAGGCCTAAACATGCCCTGGTGAAAAGTGTATTGTCTTATTAGAAAATGTTGCTCTAATACACAGAAATATTTAGTGAGTTTAGCTTCTTAAAAAGAAATACACAAACTTGTAGAATTACATATTTTGACCAAAAGACTAAGTGTTACAGGCCTCAGAGACAGGGAACGCTTCTAAAAAGTGTATAGCAGACTTGAGACTTAATTTGTATCATTACCTGTATTTCAAAGGGCTTTTCAGCTTTTAGAACAATAGGCTAAGATCCAAACCACAAATGCTGATGGGCTGGTACGTAGAGGGAGGAGTGGTAGGAAGGTGCTGTGTGGTGCTGTTGTGTTGGGTCGTGTTGGGTTGGGTCATGTTGGGTTGTATTGTTTTAGTTTGGGTCATGTTGGGCTGGGCTCCTAGCTGGGGGTGGTGAGAAGTCCCTGGTTGAAAGATGCTGCACAAACACATCACCACAACAAACGCAGCCCAACTTTCCCGTCTCTCCTGCACATCCCTCTGCCTTGTGACCTGTCCCTGCGGAGGCGATGCAGTGCAGTGGGTCACCTGGCTGTGTTTCTTCATGCAACCAGTTACTTACTGGGTGATTCCCCCACCCACGCCCTCGCCTCCACGGCTTCCCCGTAGCCAGCACGGGAGTGGCCGCACTGGGGAACTGAGACAGAAAACAGAAGTGATTTCAAGGTTTTGCTGCCACCAGCCCGCTCGCACCGCAGAGGGCTCCGAGCCGGGTGACGGGGTGCGCGGGGTGCACCTTCCTCTTTCTACCACACATCAGATGCTCCAGTGAGCTTGACAAACCAAGGTGGAAAGTCCAGGCTGAGTGAGCCGGGCGGGCGGACGGCAAGGGGAAGGAGACGCTCTGTTTTTCCACTGTATGGGTCAACGGTGTCTTTTGGCAGGATTTGTGCAGCCTCTGTGTGACGCTTGCTCTGCGTATCTTCTAAGTAGGAGCGCATAGCACTGGCCTTGAACAGATATTTCCTGCTTCAATTTGTGTTCCTGAGTTCAACCCCACCCCCACCCTCCCCAATTTATACCAAATCATTTTTATGAAATGCCACGGCTTTATGGCATGCTCACAGAAACATTTAAGTTGAATAAAATTCTGGGTTCTTGACCACTCTTTCATTCAGCAATGGACCTGAATTGTGACATCTTTTGTCAAAGACATCTTCCAAAAAACATGGCAATTTCTGAAGAAGAAATTAGATTGTCTTTTAAAGTAATATAACAGTTGTGCAATTTTCGCCTTTTTGACCCTTCTTATTTCCTCTGGGTTTTAAGTAGAGGCCTCCAATTTAAAACCTATTATACTCCAGAGGCTGCTTCCACCCTCTCAGCAACATAACCATGCTGTAGTCTCTGCGCTGTTATTTTAACACTTGTTAGTTTTGCCTTGCCTCACCTTCTATTTAAGAATATGTGGTATGTGTGTGCTTCCTCCTTTATGTTAAACATATAAATGCTAAAGAAGGTATTGCTTTATGCTTCTCTCATATCAACACACAGCCTCACAAAATAACCCGTATTTATTATTTTTAGCAGAAGTTTGATCATATCCAGTTTTCTAGAAGAAAAAAACAACACCTGAATTTTATTATGAAGGAAAATATTCATATGAAATGCCTTTTGTCAGGAGAAAGAAATCCTCACACAAGTTGGTCTGTGCCCGGGGCATTGCCAACAGGTGCCAGGTGCCCCAAGGCACCAGCAGGGCCATGCTCAGGTCTCTGGAAGAGTGGTTTTCACTTTGGAGGCTGAGCTTGGCTTTAAAGCAAGAGAAAATAATGCCTCCCTCTTTACCTACATCCCCAAAGAGAGTCTGTGGGAGCCCGCACGTGCTTGTTTTAGGTGTAGGTACCAACGCTGGCAGCTCTGGATGGACTGCATGTTGTAGAAGTAGTTTGAGATTGTAGACTAGATTGGAGCTTTATTAATTTTGAGTGGGATGCAAAACCTGGGAGTGTGGTCATCGGGTGTTTTTGGATGGCAGCATCTTCTGCGTCTTGGGCAAGAGGTGATGAGGGTGCCCAGAGAGTGTCAAAAACCTCATCCACCTTATAATTTCATCTTGCAAATAAGCAAGATGAGTCACTTCTCAGACTTGCAAATAAGAAGTGGTAAGTTACTATATGGACAGGAACAGGTCATTTTTACTTTTATGATGTTTTTTTAAATGCTTGGAGCGTGGCGCAGAGGCGCACAGTGGAGGGACGCAACGTTGGCACGAAGCCCGAGGCTTTGCCACACGCTGGTGGTTGGCAAGGCACAAGGAGCCTGCGTCAGCAGCATCACCAGGGCTGGGGCCGGAGGGGTTTCATTGTTCACCAGTGGGTACGACACGAGGGTTTGGGTAGCATGCTGCCATTTGATTTGTTGGAGTGTGAGTGTTTTATAACCATCATTTGCGAGTAAATTACTTAGCAGTATTCTGCTTTATGACTGGCTGAAGAAACTTAGTTGATGGTATAATATAATTTATTTCCATGCATAAGTGAGTGACCTTCATATCTTATTCTGTCTCTCGTGACTTATTATGGGCCATACCCACAGTGGAGGAGATGACTTGTGCTTTGCCACTGCCCAGTGTTTTTGTGTCCGTCCCACTAATGATGCGTTTTTGGAGTAAGGTGGCTGGTGAAATTCAAGCTTTGGCATACACACCACCACAACTCGGTGCTGGAACTGTAACCTCCTGCACAGGCTTTTCTTGTTCGGAGGCGGTGAAACCAGAGAGATGCTTTTGGAGCTGGACTTGGAGAGACTGAACTTTGTGATTGCCTCCACTCCACCTTTGCTTGGCTGCCTCCAACCCTTCCTGAGCCAATTTGGGCATTGGGAGCTGCTGTGGGGCATGGAGGTGCTCACAGTGAGGAGCCTCTCCTGCTGCACCGGGGTTTTCACAGGACCTGGTGGGAAGGCGGTTCCCTTACTGCCCTTCAGTTGTACATGCTGCCACATGGCTCCACATCTGACAGCTGGGGACTTTTGTTTCCAGCCTGAATGTATTCCTTCATGCCTGTTATTCCTTCTCTCTCCTTGTGCCAGCGTTGCCAGGTGGGGTTTGGGCTCAGCTCTGTCCTTGCAGAGCGTGCAGACAGCCCCAGCTCCCATCCCGCACGCAGTGACTCCTGCCCCAGCCGGATCCACGCTGCCCTTCGGCCTCACGTATGGAGCGTGGCACCCACCTGCCCCCCGGGCCGTCCCCGTGCCGGTGCCTCTGGTAGCCCCTTGTCTCGACCACAGCAGCTACCACATGAACCTCTCCTACCGTTCGTTTTCCTGGGTGCCTGCCAGGTACAATTTTATTAAACAATTTACAAATGAGAGCCCATGCTCCCCCCCCCCCAGTTATGTCTCTATAGGAAAATATCCATATTCATCTGTCAAAATGCCAGATTTCTTACTAGATCTGCAGTGTTGAGGGAAAAAAAAATGTTAATTAATTCTGTGAAGAGGACAGTTTTAAATAATAGATATGAATTGTGTCCAAGGTATGCCATGTTCTCGGCTTCAGATCTCGTGGCGACAAGGTGTCGTGCCGGCTGCGCTGCAGCAGAAGCGCTGCGTGCAGGTCACATCAGGGCTGCGGGTAACGATGGGCCGGGCGCCGGCTCACTGCCAGCCGCCCCTCTCCTGGTGCCAGCCCTTTGAGGTGGGTAACTTCACAGGGAGACCCCGGGGAGGCCAAGGTTGGGTTGATCAGCGTTCGGGAGGAGCGCTGAGTTTCCAGCCAAGGCCTGCTGCATCAGCACTGCATGCGGCCGGCTCTCCCGCTAGTCAGGAAGAAGCGAGCAGCGCACACTTCCCCACGTTTCTTGACGTGACAGCAACTCTGTGCCCTCAGAGTGCAAATACCACATGAGCCTTGTGCAGCGGCATGACGTTTTCAGCTGGAGGTCAGTCCCGGTCACACGGAGCTCACTTCTGCCTTCTTTGGTTTCCTCCCTCTCACTTCCTCCCCTGAGGGGCCAGGAGGGGAGAGGAAAGCCCCAGCACTGGCGAGCGGTGTGGACACCAGAAAGGAAGGTGAGGCAGACGCATGGAGTCATTGACTGGTTTGGGTTGGAAGGAACCTCAAAGTCCATGGCACGGAGCTCCCAGCAGACCAGGCTGCCCAAATCCCACCCAGCCGGGCCTTGTGCACCACCAGGGATGGGGAGGCACAGCTCCTCGGGGCAGCCTGCGCCAGTGTACCACGTACCATGAAGTAAGGTTTTAAGCAAGCATACACAATTTAAGTGATATTCGGTGCAAACCTGTAGCCTCGAGCAGCAGGGAGCACTGAGCAGTGCCAGCAGCACGCCTTCAAATAGCAGGTGTAACTTAGGACGTGTTAGAAGGAACTCAAATATTAATAATATAATAAGCTATAAATTAGTTATTAAGGTTTTGATCCACTGAAGTCAATGGCAAATTTTTCACTCACTTCAGTGGCAGGAAGAACGAGCCCGGTGAGTATCACATCATGTTTAAATGGATGATATTGTGAACTGTAATACTCTTAAAAGCAATGGGAGTGTAAATCAGGCCAGTGCTATGCTAATCTGCAGCTGGAAACCAGATAAATCAATAGAAATAAGTGGGGGTAAAAAAGGTATAAACTAAGCTTGTGCATTTAATTAAACTTCGCAGCAGCTGCAGACTGACTTTTCTGGGCAGAAAACACCTGGGTGCTCAGCTGCAGGTAGCCCCAGTGATGGCCCACACCAACGGCCCTGGAGGTCTCCACCGTACCCTTGTGTTTTCTGCCACCCTCGGCCTCGCCACGCTGTGCACACAAACCCCTGGCCTCAGCAAAACCTCGCTGCGGGGAGAGCCCTCTGCCCATCCAAGAGCAAACCTGCGCAACGCCCTCCTTTTCTTCTGGTAAGCTATTTAATCTCTGCTGTTTTCGTAGTGCACATAACGTTCTCTTTCCCACAAAACCAACAGAAATAGGAAAAAGCAGCATTTTTGAGCTTGTTTTCCCATTGCAAATTTACTGGGCACACACTACCGAACATTTTTTGGGCCAAATGTTGCATCTTGATTGTTTTGCTAAGTGTAAGAAAAACAAAAATCAAAAAAAATGTATATCTTTTTATTTCCACAAAAATATCCCAAATCAAAATCAGATGGTAAACTCAGCATTCTTCCCACAGCTTCATTTAATTTTCCCTCTGTTCTTTTAATGCTTACGTAGGAGTGTTGAGAAAAAAAAAAAAAGAAAAAAAGAAAAACTAAGGAAGGCCAAGAAAGCGTTCTTGTTTGCACAGACAAATAACATTTCCTAATTTGTTCCAAGGCTTTTTAGTGCTCTTGTTATGGATCTCCCCCTGTCCTCCTCTGGCATACTGGCTACACACGTCCATGGGTACGCCGCACCCTGTGCGCCACTTAAAGTGTACATGCTGCCCCACACGCGGCCTGGCAGTTACCATGGCAATGATGCTTCTCAATGAAGATAACAAACAAACCACATTAAAAAGAACAAAACCCAAACAATCCCTAATTAAATTAAATTTTGGCAGCAAAAATAACATTTTTTTCTCTAAATACTAAACATTTGTAAGGACCTGTTGGCCACGTCTGTTCATGACACTAACTCCTGGCCTCCACTGTTTACACAATCCCCAGTTACAGAATGACTTTCTGTGCTGTAATTCCTCAACCGCTTTTAATAATAATTTTAAGTTGCCGAGTAAGTTATGAAGTTTTGTATAAACCATACCATTTTGTGAGGAACTGGGGCACTTGGAGACTCCGAGAACTTGCCCCACCAGCTGGAGGCACCGGTCCTGGCAGGCCAGCGAGGTGGACGGCTTCTCGCCTGACGAAGCCTGTCTGCGGGGCACGTCTTCCTCCAGCATCTGACACGACCTTGCCAACCCCCAGACACCGTGTTTTGAACATGTAACCCCCCTTTGGGGGGGCTGTCTTGGTCAGAGCAGAGGAGTACTGTGCCCTGCTTGCAAACCTGCGAGCATCCCACTCCTCCCAGCGCTTCTGGGGCCGTGCCTGCAGTACTGTGTCCGGTTCTGGTCCCCGCAATTCAGAAAAGATGAGAACAGGGAGTCCCAAGGAGAGTCGTGAGAATGATCCGAGGGTTGGAGAACCTGCGCTATAAGGAAAGACTGACAGGGTTGGGTCTTTTCACCCTGGAGAAGAGAAGGCTCTGGGGAAGCCTTGTCACAGTATTCCCATACTTCAGGGGTAACTACAAAGAGGGCAGAGGCTTTGTCCCAAGGAGCCAAACGGAGAAGACAAGGGACAATGAACTGGTACACTTTGTACCAGGAGAGGTTTTTTCTTGATACAATAAAGAATTTTTTTGCAGTGAGAGCAGTCACTGGCACAGCCTCCCCAGGGATGTGGTGGAATCAGCATCACTGCAGGTCTTCAAGATGGGATTGGGCTGGGTTCTGGATAATCTCATCTAGGATCCCTTTTCCCAGGGAAGGTTGGACCCAGTGATCTTCCGAGGTCCCTTCCAGCCTGGGCTGTGCAATGGTGCTGCGATTCCGCGATCCCAACCTGTGAAGAAACACGCTGGTTTATGTTTGGATCACCTTTGGTGCTCTCAGGGTCACGTCTGTATCATGCCACAGCAACAACCAGCATGGGAGGCATCTGCTCTCTGCCGGGGCTATTGCTTTAGGATCATTACAATACATTTTAGTTTAAGGAAACGTCCTGAGAGCCTTTGACTGTTTTACCTCATGAGAGCCTCCCTGTGTAGCCTGTCCTGACCACATCCCCATGTGGGACATCCCCGAGGAGCTGGGCTCTGCCCTCAGGCTGTCCCAGTGCCGGGCACCAGCTTCTCCTCCCTCTGAGCTCTTCATTAGTGCCCAAACTTTAAGCTCTCTGCCTCTGAAGATCATTAATCATAGATGTAATTTAATGACAGCTGGGTCGCGTCCCACTAACTAAGTACACCTTGTTTGCCTCAAAATGCTAATCACTCCTCTGAAACATTAATGAGGGACAATTGGTATTAAGCCTAATAATTGTGTGTGGTCTTGCTACAGATTTATTTGTATGAACCCAGTTCCTTTGTCATGGTAAAAAGCAGCAAAATCTGGTTGTGCAAATCACCTATCCCTATAGCGCTGGCATAACAAAACCTCTCTGATATGTCTGTGTATTGACCGGATTAATTACTGTGCAGGTTTCCCAGAAAAAGGCGGAATCCATTCCTGAAAACCTTAGCACAGATTAGGTCGCATTTACCTCCCCGAGACTCCTCCTCGCTTTTAAAGAAATCTCAGTGAAATAACCTGGAAGAGCATTAGTGCCCCGGCAGCCACCGCCGCACGAAGGAGATCTCCGCAGAGCAGCAGCTGCGGCGCCCAGGGGCCAGGGCCCGGCCAGCCGCGGGCCCAGTCCCTGAGAGCAGCCGCGAGGGCCGGGACCCCGCGCCCACCCTCCTCTGCTCCTGAAGGGAGGAATTATACAGGAAAGTTTCCAGAAGGGAGAGGGGGAGGAGGGGGCGAAGGAGTGTGTGTTTCTGAGATGTCCTGAATGACGGCAATGTCTAAGAGGCCTTGTTTCAGACCAGACAAGACCATCTTTTGAACTCAGCAGGATGCCACGGCGCGCTGCTATTGAGAGGCTGTCTGAGCCCATCGGATCAATGCGGTGTTTTTGAGCGCCGCTCTGAATGAGGCCATTTATTCCAGCGCGTTTCATCATCCTCTGGAGCTTCCCTGCCTGCAGTCCTTGCTGTTCCCTGTGGCCCTTTTAAACCCGCGCTGGTGCTTCACACAGACCCGACGTCAGGGGCCCAGGTCAGGCCCACAGGACAGAACCTCTCCGTGCACAGGCACGGCGGCTGGCAGTGCCGCTGGCAGTGCCACTCTTGCACTCGGCTGGTGTGCAACTCCCCTGTGCCTGGCACTGCTCAGCTCCTGCCTCCTCGGGCAGGAGGGCGGCACCAGGCCCCCGTCCCTGCCCACGAGGAGAAACGGGAACCTCCTCGGCATGTTCCAGACTGTTTCATCGTGCTTAACTTTCCTTCCCCAAACAGCCGCCAACAAAACCTTTTCCCCACATGAGCACAAACAGCAGCACCAAGCGTCTCCTATCAGCGCGGTGCAGGCGGGTTCATTGAACGTCTGAATGGGCACCGCAAACAATGGGAGGAAATAAAGGTCGCGGCCGCCCGTGGGGATGCAGTCCTGGTGACAGCCCAGCTGGCACAGCAGCGTGGCGCTGAGCATCCTGGCCCTCCTGACAGTCACACAGGACAGCCAGCGCTGGGGACGGCCAGGAGGGCTGCCGGCACCCTGGCACAGCCCTGGGGTGAGCCAAAGCTCACTCCAGGCATGCAGGGATGCATCTTCACCCATGGTGTAAATCTCATCAGTCCCCATTGTACTGCGCAGGGCCGCTGCATTTACGTTCTGTACTGCCAAGGGATGTGTTTGCTGCTTCCAGCTGACTTCAGGTTTAGTTCTCCCCTTGCCAGCAGGCCTGGAGCCACACTGGGCTCTCCCTCTCATGCCCACCCATCCTGCTGCATGGGAAGCAGAGCAGGGGCCCTCCCTGAATGAAGTCACCAGGATGGCAGCGATGGAGTGAAAAGATTTCTTCCCCGCACAGCAGTGTGCTGTGTGGGACCTGGTGTTCTGCATGTTTTGATGTCCATTTAACTTGCGCAGCTGCTGAACTGGTTTGCAGGACTATTCACTGGAGAGGAAAGGGGGCAGTGAGCAGGGCTGGCATGATGGCAGCGGTTGGGGTCAGGAGCTTGCTCCCTGGCTGCGCTGGCCCGGGACAGGTGCCCATGTACACCCACAGCCTGTGGTGCAGAAACGTGGGAGACAGCGGGGAGGGACAGGTCGGGCGCAATGGGGACACCTTGCTGCTGGTCACAGCGGGCCCAGCCATGGGCACTGCAGGCAAAAACAGCCTCGTGGCACCCGCCGCAGGGTCTGGCAGCGCCAGTGGGTCAGGGCAGGCAGGAGGAGGCACTGCACGCTGCCATGCTGTGAGCCACCGGCTGTGGGCAAGGCAGTGCGCTAGGCTGCGTCCGGGGCCTGCAGAAAAAGCACATGGGAAGTACTGAAACACAATGATTTTTAAATTTCTTCTATAAATAAGTCATGCACACGCAAGAGTGGTAATGGTTCTGTACTGAGGAGGACTCCAGCAAAATGTATTTCAGTGTATGCATTAGGCAAACCCAATTTGCACATAAATTAGAAGCAGAGGAGTAACAATGCTCAAACCTGAGTGTGGGAAAACTCCTGTGTAAGCAGTTCTGCGCAGCAGACGTGGTAACTCGCTGAGCCATAAATACTGCTGGCCTGCTCCCGCATCCCCTCCTCGGCACCGCCAGGACCGCGGGGGCGGCCAGGCGATGCTCCCTGCCCGGGATGCCATTCGGCTGCCCCTTGGCACTGCCTGCAGCGCAGAGCCAGGCTACGGGAAAAATAGGTAGCGCATGGAAATAGCAAGGGGAGTCCAGCAGCGCCTGCAGAACTTCACACTTGGTTTTCCTGTAATGTCATATATGAGGACTCATTAGAGAAACGAGGTGAGAATGAGTTGCTGTCCCAGTAGCCCTTGGCACACATGCTGTTTGTATGTGGCGGTTTTGTTTTTAAGTATTTTTGCTGCTGTCACTAATATGCTAATGACACGGCATCACTGTTTGGAATATACCCAGTGATACAGCACTGGCTGCAATTTTGTGCACAGAAGCAAAAACCTGGGACTTCAGTGATGATTGCAATCTGCTGCTCAGTGAAGGATGGCCTGGTGGCACAGATTTAGATATCAAAAAGAATGGTGATAATCTTATTAATGGAGCTTTTCATCTCCTTTGAGTCTTTACTTTGTAAAGCAAGGAATCTAGCAGGTGGCAGATAGATGTCGATTCTTATGCTTATTTAATACTTGTACAGCATTCCTTCATGAAGAAAAGGGAGAAGAAAGCCCTCCAGATTTAGAAGAAAAAAGATCAGACGTTACACTTCGATTAAAATAAACTGCCAAGGATCGGCTTTTAACACTTGTACTTGATAGTTGTGTCGAGGAGTTGAAGCAGCGTGGCTAAAACCCACCCCTGCAGCTGGGTTCCTGCACCACGCACTGCCCCTTGGCTAAATGGCTGTGTAGACGTGGTAGGGCCGGAGCGTGCAGGGAGAGCACCACGGGCTGCAGCAGGTCCTCGGGCTGCAGTGCTGGTGGTGCCAGAGGGACAAGCCCCGTGGTGCCACGGCACGCTCCGGCCCTGGCAGGGGCCCCGCTGTCTCACGATCAGGAAGCAGATTTTTAGCCAACAGTGTGCGTTTTCGTGGGGGGGGCTGAACTGAGAAACTGGCATAAAGTCAGTCCTGTTTGGACCGGCATGAAAAGTCTTGGCTTTTTTTCTTAGTGACACTAAATGCTGTTTGGGGCTGGCTGAATGGCCCATTTGACCAAGAAAAAGTCTTTCAAGTTACATGGTCCGTTAAAAAGTACATTAATCCAATAGCTGAAATCTTTTTGGTTTATATTTTCTCCTTTTTCATATTTGCCCTGGGCTGAATTTGACAGCTGGCTTCAAATAATTCTTGTGGTTGGAAGTTTTCCTTCTTCCATGAATCCTCCTACAAATCCTCCTACAAAAACGCTCATTTCTCTGTACATAGTGGGATCTCTTTTCAACACAAATTTTGCCATCCTCCTTAACCTTGGTTTGGAAAAGTGGCCATCCCAGATCTAAAGTTTTTGGCTCTCCCTTCAGCTGGCACAAGTTTGGCACCACTGGCTGAGCGAGGGGCGAGGGGACAGCTCCGCGTGCCGTGCGGGCAGGGACCCAGCCCCGTGTCAGCAGTGTCGCCGGGGACACCACTCGCCGTGGGTGCTGCAGGATTGATGCAGTGACACTTCTGCACACCTGGTTCCTGGGCTGTCAGACAGCAAGGTGCTCAAATGCTGTGCACCCCGGTAAGGCAGAGCACTGCCTGTGGGAATAGCAGCAAATGGATGCAACATAAGCAAAGGATTTAACAATTAGTGCTGACGAATCTCCGTTTACTGCTGTTCTCAAGCAAAGGCATTTCAGGGCCCCTGGTGCCCCGTGCAGCCCCACGGTGCCCACGCTGGCAGCACCCGCCCCGCTCCCCCGCGTGGCACTGCGTCCCCGTGGGCAGCCGCGGACCCCCCTGCTGCCTGGGCTCGGTGGCTGGGTGGCTTCCCCGCTGCTGTGCGCGGAAAGGAGCGTGCTGCCGTCACAGGGCTGCAGGCAGCCGGGTGGAGAGGAAATCACATG
>NC_137701.1:41282860-41302860 GCF_964034855.1 Anser brachyrhynchus
AGAATTTGTTTAAGTCAGCAGGGAATGCAGAGCCCGTGAAATGATGTATGTAATAAGCATCAGGCTCACTTTTTACTTGGGGAATAGAGCTGACAAAATCACATCACGTTAAATTGATTCAGTCAGAATTAAAATTCTTATGGTATTAATTAAATGGGGGATCTCATTAGCCGGCTGCAGGGTGACAGAGTGACTCTTTGGCGACCAGATGTGAAGAAGCAGCATCGAACAAGAGCGCCATTAGACCAAAAAGTCATCCTATCCGAGTCACAGGAGCAGTGGCGATAGGCTTGGTGCAAAGTACTATAACTCCGGTATCAAGATATCAGAATTTTTGAGTGCTTTTTCACTGATTTGGCTTCTTTCAGCTGGTGCGGCTCCATCAAGCAGGCGTCGCAGCAATTTTGGAGCCCGGCTGTTGGCATGGGGGCCCGTCCTCCCGGCGAGGTGGGTGCTGCTGCCCCGGGCTGGGCCGGGGATCCCTGGCCTTTGCCCCATCTGCACCGCCTGTTTGTAAACCCGCGATGTCAGCAGCGGTTTTGCGCGGGCGCACTTTTTACTATTTATAAGGCAGATCCGACTTTGCGAGTCTCGTCAAGGATAGATGGTATTTACCTCCAATTAGCATATGTTTTGTGAATGGCAAGGGGCACACGCTGCTGCTGTGTACACTTTTGTCACTGTTAACGATGCCGTGTTTTGATTTCTGTTTCCTAAACTTCAGTGTTTAAAAATGAAGCCTGCTCCTTGCTTGTAGCTGAAAGGTGAAGCCTCAGCCCCGCGCTGGGAGGTGCCCAGTGTGTCCTGAACACCTGGATGTCCCCAGCCCCTTGGTAACCCAAGGGACAGGATGGGATTGGATGGGAGGTGACGGGACAGGATGGGATGGGACAGGACAGGATGGGACACGATGGGATAGGACAGGATGGCATGGGACTGGATTAGATGGGACAGGGCCGCTGTGTAACCCCTGGCACCCACCAGCCCCATCAGCAGCCGGCTGGCGCACTGGGCACCACACTAGGCTTGGTCCAGCATCAGTCTCAGTGGGGGGAGACTCGCTGCCTTGTGCTCGGTTTGCTTTGTGTTGCACATATCCTGCACGGAGCCGGGCGAATGTCCAGGCTTTTCCTGGTGGCAGTCTGGTGGGCATGTGTCTGCGGGAGAAGAGGACTTCTCCTCGTTAGGTAGGGTTGCTCCTCTGCCATCAGGGAGCTCACTGCTCCACTGTCCTGCAGAGGGCTGGCGAGGTGTTTCAGGTGCGCCTTGTGCTGCTGTGCCCGGGGGCTGGGCAGTAGCTGGAGGGGCAGGGCGCTGTGTGAGGGGTTAGAGGGCAAACTACGTGGAAAAAGCACACAAACACAACAAACAAGAGAACCCAAGTAGCCTGAGCTTTCAAAATCAGGTCTACAATTTCAGATTTTCCACGACTGCTTTGTCAGTGAATCGCACTAACCGGGTATCTGAAAGGGCTTTGGGGTTGGTTCCTCTACAAACAAAGGACAGAAAGGGAGAGGGTGTTTTTGTAGATCACAGTGCTGGAGGCATGTATGCACACATTTTTTAATTTCGTTCAGCAGTGTTTAGGAAACGTCACTCCAGAGTCAACTCCATAACCCCACAAGAGGATGCTCGGTGATCTCAGATGTCTGGAGCATCGAGACCCAGGTGCCAGGTGCCCTGCTCTAACCATGGGCAGCAATTTTTGATGGGAGACTACACAAGGGCAAATGGAGTTACACGTGCAGTAAGCACGGCTGCTTGAGATGCTTCACTCCTGGGATTTTTGCAGCAAGGAGTGCAGCAGCACAGCTCGAGGCACAGCAGCTCTGCAGGCGCGGCGTGCAGGCCAGCAGTGGTGGTGCAGGGCGCTCCTGGGCCGTGCTTTCTGCGGACATTTGGCGCTGTGGCATGGTGTCGCGCCACACCACCAGCACACAGACGTGAGTCCCATTCATGCTGGTGGAGCTGTGAGCTAAAGCATCTTTCCACGGCTCTTGGCTACCAGAAATAGGTCCCTGTCTGGCACCGCCTGGGAGCTCGGCCCCCCTGCTGTGGGTGGGCTCAGGGAGCAGCAGCTCTCTCTTCACAGCCACGTGCCGCTGCTCTCCAAATCCCCCCTTCTCGTGTGTAGATATACATACAAGTTTTTCTGTTTCTCAAGGAAATCATTCTAAAAATTGGATTGCAAAAATCCCAGAGCTTTTTTTCTCTCTGTGTACGTGACAGGGCTTCCTAACCATCGCCCCGACAGTTATTTAGAGCTCCTGGAGGAGATGGGTGCTGGCCGCGAGGCAGCGGGGGGCCCAGGGGACAGGAGAGGATGCCTGCCTTCCTGGTGCCAGCCCTGCCTCTGCAGGTGGGGCGGTGGCGGCGGTGCCCAGTCCCCGTGCCCACGGCTCCAGCCTCTGCTGGCGGCCGCCCGCGGCACCAGGCTGCTGCTGCATGGGCTGTGATTGCTGTACCCCAACCTGCGCGCCTGGGGGCAAAAATCCTCCAGGCTCATTAGTCCGACTAGCCTCTTGTTCCCAAACCTACTGCCTGGAAATGCTTGGGACTTTACCAGCTTACGTCTCATCAGTATTCAGCTTCCCTGCCAAAGCATGAGAGGGGGGAGGAAAGATAACCATAAGGACAAGAGATAAACCAGAACTCAATAGAAAACAAAAACAAACACTTCTGTGTCTGCACCGTGGACGACTTCTGCCATTTAGATAACCTCTGTGCTGGGCCAGATCTCCTCCCTGCCGCTCCCGGTGAGGCTCGGGGAGCAAGCACGGCTGTGCCATGCCGGTCCTTGCTGCTCCTTTGGGACACCCGCACAGCCCTGCGGTGCCGGGGAGCTCCGGCTTGTGTCCCCACTGCGAGGTGCTGCAGGTCCCAGCCGTGCCGTGACAATGAGGAGGAGCTGATGGTGGGGTGGCAGGAGGAGCGCGTCCCTTGTGTGGGATGGCACCTCGCAAGGTTTCTGAAATTTGAATGAGTCGTCCCTGCAACCAGCTCCCTGCAAACCCGCTGCCCCTCCTTCCTGCTCTCCTCGCCCATACGGAGAGGTGCCCAGAGCTGGCGGGCAGGCAGGGCTGCCTCCTCCTGCTCCTGCACCCATCCTGCCTGCCCCCGCTCCTGCTTCTGGTCCCGGGGAAGCCAGGGTAAGGCCCGTGGTGTGCACGGTCCTGAGCACAGCAGCCGGATCCTAACCCATGCTTTCTTTTCTCAGCAGATATTTTAGGACTTCTTCAAAATCAAATAGAGTTTTTTTTAATCTAGTCTAAACCTACTAAAACATTCACTATTCTTACTGCCTAATACATTTATTCATGGCCTATATATATTCTCCACTATAACTAACCTCTTTTTTCATGTCTTCATTTTTAATAATATTGCTTATGTGAAAATTGCTGGATAAATTATTCAATTCTCTCCATAATCTAGTATATCTGCAGTAAAACTGCTAACCCGGCTCTGTAAATACATTCACAATAATTCAGGTTTGTCTCCCCTGCTTATTTGTCTGTGTTTCTTTCCTTCCTCCCCTTCCTCCCCACTCGGGGCCGTGCTCAGCCCTCCGTCGGGGCGGTGCGGCGGACATGCGTGTTGTTCCCTGCGTGGTGAAGAGGAGCCACCACGCTGACGCGCAAGTTAATAGTTACATTTCAGATGAAATTTCATTAGTGTTTATAAGTATGGAAGGAGCACGGGTAATTAATTACTCCCGTAATCAGGAGCCCGCAAAGCTCAGTCACCTGCCACGAACACCTATCCGCAGGGCTGGCAGCCGGCTGCCGAGGAGGGGAGCACTGCAGGGGCCGGGGCAGTGCCCACCCGGGGGACGTGGGCTCCGAGGGGGGACGCGGGGCGCAGGCAAGGGCAGGGGCCCAGGCTGGAAAGCGTTGTGGGGAGGGAAGGCGTCGCGTTGGGGGTGTCCGGAGGGTGCCTGGCAATGGGCTGGAGGAAGCACGGCCGAAGGCTGGAGCAAGGAAAATGGGCCCTGCGGAGGGAAGGGCTGATTTGGGCACTCTGCAACACTAATATGTTTGCCAGGGGTTTGCCATGTGTGTGGTCCCTGCTCATTATGGACTGTGCAAATTAAAAATGAAATGGGTCGTTCCCTTCCCTCTCAGCCAGGGCCCCGTGGCTGATGCTCGAGCCCGCCTCCTCGACGCCCAGAAGCCTGTCTCACCTCCTTCCCCACGTCCTCCATCGTTTAAAGATGTCGAACTATAGCGATACGGCCATTTAAATAAAAAAGGGCAAATAAAACGCTGAGAGTCAGTTTGATCTAACTCAACCTTTTCAAATGACTACGCTAATTTTCGACATATGAATTTAACTGTGTGTTTGCCCCCCAATAAACAGGACGAATAAACACTATATCATTTTTACACTTGAACTGTATTATGATTTTAATGCAGGCTCAGGTGAGACGAGGTCAGAGGATACAATTAAATGGATCTGGTACCATCTGGAGATTAGGGTCTCTTTAACCATGCTTGGGTGATTTATCCATCAGCAACTCATGTAGTGCTTCATAAAAATTGGTATCTGTTTAAAAAAAGATGTTCAAATACAGTGTGTTTTTAAAATTAGAGACTAAAATATTGTGCAGCTGCAGGCAAGCGGTTTATTTCTTATCCACTGAAACAGAAATTCCTGTATAGGAATAAAGCTGCTAATTTAAATTGACTGCACTTACTGATATTTATATAAGGCTTCTTTGTGCAGGGCAAAAGAAAAACAACAACAAAATCCCACACCCTTTTCAGTGAATGCCTAATGAGGCAGACTTCAAGGGGTTCAAAATTCCCTGAGTGAAGGATGATTACCTGCTTTCCTAAAGGGGGAGAGGGGTGTCTTCAATACTCGTTATTCCCACCTTCAGCTCGGTGATATCCCTTCTTGAAAACCGTTAAAGAGGGTGTGCCACAAGAACAGTTTTATTATGGCAAACAAAAGTTGTGAGCCTTCTACTACATTTTATTGCAAGGCTGCTAGTAATAGTGGATGGCATTCAACAGAATTTATTTTGTAATAAAACAAAATGGGTGTAAAATCAAATATTTAAACTGTCA
Source organism: Anser brachyrhynchus (assembly GCF_964034855.1). NCBI lineage: Eukaryota > Metazoa > Chordata > Aves > Anseriformes > Anatidae > Anser > Anser brachyrhynchus. The sequence goes on from NC_137701.1 coordinate 41,287,930, forward strand.
AGTTTCAAAGCAAATGAGTAGCTAAAACTCAGTTTAATAATTGATCCATCAATGTGTGGATCAAAAGCTAAGGCCAAAATTAAACAATTATTTTTCTGAAATTATATTTGATTAAAAATTTCCTGAAAGGAAAACAATTCAGCCATTCTTCTGGACAGTAATTTATACAGTTTAGTGATCTCGCTGTCAATAATATACAAATAGCACTAATATATTACTATAATGCTTCATTTTCATTAAGACATCTGCCAAGATCTCAAAAACCTTTTCCATTTGGGACTTGACTTATAATTGCATAATCCCTTGGGGGAGCTTCAATATTATTTTAATCAATTTTAACCACAATACACAATATGGATGATTACATTGCAATGTCATTTCCAAAGTTACTTTCCCCCATTACTCATTTGCAAGAGGAGAGGACACTAGAAATATTTGTGAAACGTAATCCAGTAGGGAAACAAATGACGGGCATGCAGAATGCATTTCTCTGTCTTTCAGAAGGATGACAGAACGAATAAATACAAATGTCCATCTGCCAGGGGATGCAGTGCCCGCTGTGCTCGGTCCCAAGCCTGACCGAGACTGGGGCCGGCCACTTCTCGCCGTTCTCCTGCTTCTCCCGGCCCCGTCCCGCAGCAGCAGCACCGGCGGGCGCCGGCATCAGCAGCCCAAGCAGACGGAGCTCGTCGCTCTTCCTCCTCTGCCTGGGGCTGGCACTGGAGGCCGGAGGGTGGTGGAAGAGGCACCAGGAGGGAGCTGTGCCCGCGGGACTCAGCTCGCAGCCACCGGGGAGGGAAACCAGTGGAGAGGGAGGGTGCTCCAGGGGCACTGCTCCTGCACATATTTAACGTGCCAGCTCCCTCGCAGCCCAAAACCGCCGTCAGACGTGACCTTGGCAATATTACAGTGGTAATATTTTCACAAGCATGACCTCCTCCAAATCTGGGTCTCCAATATATTCTGAGCAAACATACTTTCCTCCCTGTCAGGCATACTGTAGATATCTTCTTTCTCCACCTGTTTTTGCCTGAGTGAGCGTATTCCTTGGATATATTTAGGTCTTTCAGATCAGGTGCATTATGCACACATGTTGTGGATGAAGAAATGACAGCTGTATTTAATCGTCACCACTAGGCTGGATGTGGTTTCTTTATAAATTTTGGTGTTAATCTTGGAGAAAATGTTATTTAAAGTAACAAAAAAGTTATTTAAAGTATTCAAAGATGTTATTTAAGAGTAACTCCTTGTTAGATGATTTTCTCTTAATTTCTGAGGGGTTCCTTGTCAATGTGCTGATTACAGAAGGCGTGGAGCAGCTGCCCGGTGCAGCAGGTGACAAGGGGATGGTTCCTCCTGTTCCTTAGGGAACAGCAGGCTGGTGACACCACTGCTGGGACTGAGGTCCCTCTTGCACAGAAGGATGGAATCGATGTCTTCGCTGTGTGAGCAAACAAAACCAACATGCCCTGAACTGGTTTAAGTATTCATTGAATAATTTCTGTAATGATTTGCAATAAATAAATTTTTGCTGCTGTGAAGCCATAGGGCACGGAAAGCAATGGCAGAAATATGCTCTCTTCCCCTTGCCCATCAGAGACGGTCACTGGGGTCTTCCGTACACTCCAGAGAGCTGCACCATCCATTACCAACATAGTTGCCATTAACAGGCAAAAATATCCAATTTGAATGAATCTGTAAAAATCACTTTAATCTAGAGCTGCGGTCCAAAAATCAACCAAGAGTTCTTTGCGTTAAATAATTTCCTGGTATACTTAACAAATCTCAGAAGTGTCGTCTGTGGTATAAAGTAAAAACTACAGTGACCCATGTAGCCTAAATTCATCCTCTACAATTGTCTGCCAAAACCTTCAAAAACTGTAAAAAAACACTTAACACTAAAGTTATTAATGGATGTCAACCCAATCCACCACTTTTAAAAACAAGGACTGTTTGTAAAAGTTGCATTGCAGTCTGTAACCAGGAAAAAGTATTGTTCTTTACTTCAAATCATAGATTTAGAGGGCTCTGCAGCCAAGGAGTACTTCATAGGTGAAAAGGAGATATTCTGTGTGAGCCAGCGCTGAATTCAGGTGCTGCCTGTCACCACAAGAAAAATATAAGAATCATTTTTCCATTTTTTTTTTTTAAATCAAGGGAAGACTCAGAACGATCAGAAACTTTCCTCTGTGTAGTGTGTCTAAGCCAAAGCCACGATGCATTGCATCAAGAAGCCCCGCTGCCACCCATCTTATGGGACTGCTGAGCTGGCGTTCAGATAAACCAAAACGCGAGAATGAGGAATCAGTTCCTGATGGGAGAGAGAAAGAGGCTCATCTTTTCTTCAGAACTGGTGGAAAAACAGGACTGGGAACTTAAAAGCAGTCAGAAACTTGCTCATTTGGGGTTTTCCTAAGTGCTTCCAGTTACAGTAGCCTCTGGATCAGGTTTGAACTGATTTTAGGACTTCTCACCTTTGCCAGTATGAAATGTGGCACCTTTTCCATCATTACATCTAGGAGACTGATAGCAGGCTTGTTTTTTCAGTGTGATGACAACATCTAATGCTTCTGTTTTCCTGATGTCAGTGCTGAATCCTGCATATCTCATTAAAACTCCAGCTGAAAGGAACTGAGCTGGCTAAATGCTTATTAGTCTTTTTTGCAAAGTGGAATACCTATTTTTATTTGTGTGTGTGTGAGAAGCTCCCTAAATAAAACATAATACCTTATTATTTAAAACAAGAATGCAAACTGAAAACTTGTGCAGCATCTCCACAATGACATGTGTGGTTTGGTTGCATAAAACATTTCATTCTCAGAGAACAGTTTCATTGATAAAATAATTCAGTTTATAATGGCAGTCAGCACTTAAAAAAAATTAAAAAAAAAATACGAGGAGCTATTTTGCAACATGGAACATGAAAAAAGGAAACTTTCGGTTCCAGCAAAATGCTTTCAGCCCGCTCGGTGCTCCGGGAGCGATGCAGAGCGTGACCACAGCTCCCTGGGGACATTCCCTTTCTCTCCACACCACAGCCCCCTGCCTGCCCTGCTCCTAGGGCTCAGGCTCTCGAAAGGAGAAGTCAGAACTACCGGGTAAACAGGGAGAAGTCTGCGGTGGCCAGGCATAACCACAGAGAAAAATCATTAAAAAGTCATTTCCATCAAATGGAAGTTTTACGAAAACATTTCTAAACCCAACCCATAGCACTTTGCATAATTCCTTCCTGTTTATGAAAATGAAATCCCCGAGAAATCCGTGCTCGAGCCCATATGGTGGCTGATGTGATATTTGGCATAATCGCTGAGGAAAGCACGGTGCTGCTAATTTGCCTTTCTGCCCCTGGGACGGGTCCCCTGGCACCGCCGCCTCTCGCTGTGCGGACGCAGGACTTTGTTCCGCCGAGGCTCGGGGCTCGGGACGGGGAGGCCCGGAGACGAGCCGCACGCTGTGCTCCCTCTCCTCGCTCCGTCCATCGCCTCGCACCTGCCGGGAGGCGCGGACACGTCCCCAGGGCCGCAGCACCGGGGCGAGGGCAGCAGCAGCCCCGGGCCGTGCCGGGGGTGTTCACGGGGGCCGAGGGGGCCCAGCCCCGCTGCCACGCTGCCGCCGAGCCGCCGCGACAAGGGTTAAGGGAGTTTTGACGATTTTACTGCATGAACACTGTCAGTGAAACGCATTTTGAATCCCTGTTTAAAAGACATGTAATTGCCTCAGATTCTTTATATTATCATAACTCTTCAGAACTGATTGATTTTAGGTTTATGGAAAAATATGCAAATGCGCAGAGAACGACACACATTCCTCATCGTGGGCATAAAAGCAGTTCACAGAGAATCCGTCTGATTGAGTTTGATTACTGAACAAAATCTAATTATTTTAGATACACGTTCAGGCTTTTCTGGAGAGGCATACTGAAGAGAAGAAATATTTGGTATACGTGAGTGCTGTTTGCCCGCTCAGGTTTGTTTATTCACATATATTTTGACAGTCCAGAATTTTAAATAATTGATACTGGCGTTCATTCTTCAGCGTCAAAGAAACAAACCTGATTGCACAAGGCGCGGTGCTGACGTGCTCGTGGGTGCGTGCCCTGCGCCTCCCACTGCAAAAAAACCCCGGTGGCGCCTTCGCACTGCCTTCTGTGTCAGACCGGCCGGGCCTGTCGTGTCGTGTCGTGTCATGTCATGCCGTGCCGTGTCGTGTCGTGTGGTTTCATGTCGTGTCGTGTTGTGCCGTGTCGCTCCTCGTGGCTGCTCCACCACACGGAGGGGAGCGCGGCGAGGCGCTGCTGTCCCGCGTGTGGCTGTGCTGTGCTGGCAGGTGGGGAGCTGCCGAGCCTGGGCCTGCGAGTCTTTTAAAGCAGCTCTGAATAATTAGCAAATCCCTCCTTCTCATAAACAATTATCATCCTCTCCCAATTACCTACTCAATTATGATCTACAAAGTCTCTCGCATTGAATTAAACCATATGTTTTCCACAGTCACTTCTAGTAGGAACACTCCTGTCCGCCTGCTCCCCGATGCACAAACTTTTTCTCCCCCAGCTCCCCCCGACAGACCTCTCCTGCAGCAAGCAGCAGCATGAAGCACCAAAGCCTGTGCCAGGAGGGCCGCATCCACCCGAGCTGTGCTTAGCCAAGTCCTGAACCTCCAGCGCTCTCCTTCTTCCTCCTTCTTTCACCTGCATTGGTTGAATCAGGCGCTAACCTCGGGCGTTTTCTCCAGCTCCGTAGGCTGGCATGTCTCTGGGGCGCAGGGAAGGCAGAGATGCTGCTGCAGGTCTCTGTCTCTGGACAGACTTCAACAATTACAATTATTAAGCATCAATATTGTTCCATCAAAACCCCTCATCCTTACATGTGGGCCTCGCTGAGGTCAGCATCGAGAAAGGGCAGGCTCTTCCCCTGTCAAGAACAACAGGAACAGTGTGTTCTTTGGTCACTAACCCTTTTCTTTTCTCGGTAACTGTGAACGTTTATCATCTGCCCGAGTCATTTCCCCTTGTCTTTCAAGAGAATTTTTCCGTGTAGCTGAGTACCGCTATTGGGTGCTGTTGGGACATGAGGGCTGCCCGCCCCTTAAGGAAATTGCTATGTGATAATTAGGTGTAGAGCCCCTCAGATATACCCTGTTATCAAATACAAAAGCATTACTTATGCATTCTGCTGTGAGACCCATCATTAATTAGGAGTTTTACATATTAATTGCAACACAGAAAAAAAAGCAGTTTTCCTCTCTTTGTGAAGCACTGAGGGATGCTGAAGGTGCATGGCTGCACTGAGTAAAGCGGAGTGGAAGTCTCTGGCCTTTGGGTACAGCGGTGAGGCAGCGCTGGGACCGGCCGCGGGCAGGAGCCCCCCCAGACCCCGGCGCTGCCGCGCTCCCCCGGTACCCCGCAGCCCCCTGCACGCTGCCTGCACCCCTCGCTGCAGCCGAGGCAGGCTGGTGCCCGCACCTGAAGCCTATTGCCGAGGAGACAGAGCAAACCACACAGTATGTCAATAAGGATTTGCACTGCATCATCTGTGCCAAAAAACTAACTCCATCTCCTCCACTTCAGTACAAATTAGAATTTATATGCAACTCCCCACTTCAGGTGGGCAATCCAAAGAAATTAACCTCGGGAGAAAATTGCTTTTTTCTGGCTTAACACATAGCTTATTATCATGTCAGGCAGAAGAGACAGTGGGGAAAATGCAAAATCACAGACATGATACAACAGTGCATCCATATATTCACAACTGAAGAACAATTTATTAGGAGAAATGTTTAAAACCAGAAGAGCAGAGTTCATTCTTTATGGCAGCAGGCAGAGACTAGCAGTCAATCCTGTGGGCTAATAAAAGGCAGCAAAACTCCAGCCCAAAATAGTATGTCTAGGGGAGAAGATGTACTTATGCTGCTAGTACTGACTTACAAACATGATGCTGTTTTCTGCAACCATCCCAAAGCACTTTACAGACTTGGCAAAGTTTCCTGCATCAGGAAAAATAAGAATCAGAGTGAGCGAGTGCAAGTCACCTGACGACACGAGTTGCATTTATGCAATCGATCGGGATATCTATCAAGATAAGCCTGATGTCACTGCTAACTAGGAGAAGGCTAACTAGCAAACGAGGCTTGCTGCACAGCTCTGAGGCAGGCAGAGCTGAGGACATGGGATGAGTGGCGAGGAAGTTTGTTCTCCAGGGGCTCAGGGGGGATTTCTCCCCCCCCCCTCCCCCCAGTCTGAATCCAGACATTCCAACAGAAACCATTTCTGTGGTGTATGCCTGGGAAAGGGACAGGGAATGTGGTTACAGAAACGTGCAGTGCCGTTAGGTGGTGCAGGAAGAGTGTCCTGCCTGCCGCCGGAGGGGACAGGTCCAGGGTCGCACGCAGGCCATGGCGAGGGCAGGAAAGCCGCGGTGCCGCCCGCAGCAAGGGGACAAGCCCAAGGCACAGAGGGAAGCGCCGCGGTGAAAGGTGCCCGACCCGCAGCCGGACAGGCTCCTGCAGCCCAGGCTGGCAGCGGGGCACAGCCAGAGGCGATGTCCCTGCTGTGCACGGCATCGTTCCCCGAAATAACAAACCACGGGTGTTTGGCTTTCCTAACAGCCTAAAAGGGAAAGCTTGACCTCCACGGTGCCGGTGGAGCTCGTTTATCCCCAAACATGTGTTGAGGGCTGGATACTGGCTAAACAAACTTGGCTCTCCTGTGGTTTGCCCGCCGGTAGGGCTGCAGGCACACGGTTGTTTCTTTCCGTAGGCACTTCAGCAAACGGAGCGAACAGCTCACCAGAGAAAAGTTGTCACATTCACTGATTCATCAACACTTCTCTGGCGGCAGCGGTACCTGTGCCATCTGTGTTGAGCACTTACAAAGAAACCTCTCTGCAACTGCCATACAAATCAGGGGCACCATCAAGGTCACCCTGAAGGGAATTTCGGGACACAGAGAAGATGTTCGGCGGCGCGGCGGTAAGCAATAACAGCATCCCCGCGCACGTCCTGCCGCATCCCCGCCTGCTCCGCCCCAGCCTGGAGCAGCCCAGGCCCCGCTGGGAAATGTGTATTATGCCTGGGTTAATTTACTGATTAATCTCTAGTCAGTGGTTTGTGCTTTCCCCAGATGGCCAATTAAAATTTACAACTGGCAGAGCAGTGCCCTGTTGGCAGGCTGCTGCGGGGCCGCGGCTGCAGGCAGCGACAGAAGGCACGGGCCCGCTTCGCCTCTCCTCCCTCGCTGGTGGGGCAGGCTCGGGGTGCTGGGCAGGCTCGGGGTGCTGAGCAGGCTCGGGGTGCTGGGCAGGCTCGGGGTGCTGGGCAGGCTCGGGGTGCTGGGCAGGCTCGGGGTGCTGGGCTGGCTCGGGGTGCTGGGCGGCATGGCCTCCGCCCAGCCCCAGGACCGAGCACACCAAGCACCCCATGGCCAAGCACCCCAAGCACCCCGCTGCGGGCGCGTGGGACGCACACAGCTGGCCGTGCGAATCACACCGCAGCGTGTGGGGCTGGCAGTGAGTAATGCTGCGATGTGTACAAAGGATGGCATACTTTTACAGCAGTAACGGAAGGAAAACTGAGAATTTTGTCATTTGGCATTCTGTACAGACAGTGTTGGAGCATCCAAACACACAAGCATAGCGCAAACCAGAAACAGGCTATTGTATGAGTCTTTGTTCAAAAGTTACCTGTGTATGGGAGTCACCTAGGCTGGAAAACTCCAAAGCAAATTATTAACTGAGGCCAACTGATTTCCTTAAGAGCCCAAACATAGCCATGATGATGGGTGATATCATGACAATTTGCTATTTTCTATAACTGTCCTCATAACTCAGAGCAACACTGAGAAACACGTTGTGAAAATATATTGTGAAAAAATGTTGCTTCTGCAAGTGCTTCCAGAAGATACCACAGTTCAGTATTTTAGAGCAAAATTTCCCTGCTGCTGCTTTTCTTTTTTTTTTCTTTTTTTTTTTTTTAAGAAGACTTCATGAATATTGATGGTAAACATAATAACAGCAATACTCAGGAGTATAGTCAACTCTTGCTGCACAATTCACATAATTCCCCTTAAATTAATGGCAGTTACATGTGTGCCCTGGATAAAGACTGCACCCCCATGGAAGCAATACCAAACCTTCATCTCAGTCTACAAAAACACAGCAAAATGCCCACTGCCTGTCAGACAGGCAGAACCGCAAGATCGGGCGCGCTTGTAATTGCTTTGAATTTTCCTTTTTTTTTTTTTTATTAAGGTTGAATTTTCTTATGTTGAATTGCAGAATTGCATGTACTTGTATATGTTCCTGCTCCACAAAATCTGTGCCTCCGTGGGGTAAGCACCTGAGCAAAACCTGTTGTTGATTACATTCATAAATTCCCAGACAAACGTCCTCTCCTCTCACCTCTTCAGCAAACCTACCGGTAGGGCGAGGGCAGCCCCTGGACGCCAGCACCCCACCAGGATGGGGCAGGGGTGCGTGAGCAGCCAGCCCTCCACACAGCCCTGTGGGGGCTGCATCCCTGGCCTCGTCCTGCTCCCTTGCACGGCTGCCTGCTGCGGGGCCTGGGGTATTTATTGATGCCCACGGTGTTTTGCCCAGTCTCACCCCGCTGTGAGCTGCCCAGCTGCCGTGAGCTCGTCCATCAGGACGGCACTGGCATCACGAGGGCATCCTGGAGTCCTCCTTCAGCACAGAGGCACTTATGATGCTGTGGAATTGCTCTCCCGGCTCTGACTGTGGATGGTTTACCCCAAATGTCTGATTTTCAGTGTCTAATGGTGGGAACCCCACCACAGAGCTGCTCAACTCATGCGCTGAAAGACACAACAGCACTGAACGGGTTGCTGGTGGTGAGTAGCCTTTGTTAAAGATGTATCTTGTCTTTCTCTCTGCCAAATTTCTTTTGACTTCTTATAAATCTTATTTTTTATTATTTTTTATTTTTATTTAGCTTCTTAATTTTATGGGCTTGTTGAATTGCAGTTGTCAAAATCTTGTATCACTATTTCTCTTCTCTTATAGGATGAGCATAAGCATTCTGGCTGAAATAAGTACGTGAGAATCTCAGATCCACAGCCTCCTCTGAAATGAGCATTGTGACAATATTTTCCTCTGACTTGACATCACTGGAACAGTGCTGGAAAACAACACGAAAGGGGGATGAACATGGTTTGTGTGAGCATTTGAGATTCAGTATCAGAAGACGTTTTGTACTGGGCTCCCTTTTCCAAGGCTCTCCAAGGAGTAAAGATGGAACTACAAAACGCGAACATCCGACAGCAGGAGTGGCAGCTGAGCAGTGCAGCCTGGCCAAATTCCTAGGCTCTGCAATACCTCTGGTTTTTCCTTCTTGAGACAGCACACCCTGTGGTGACCAGGCCTTGGCAGTGAGAGGTTTCTGGCTGCAAGGTGCATCCAGGATCACTGCGTGGCCCCCAAGCTTGGGGCCAGGCTGGTGTGCTCTGCGCAGTTGTGGTGCATGCTTTGCCACCCCTTAGCCAGAGAAGGCAACTTGCAGAGATGAAAAAGCACATTTTACTGCATATTAATGAGTCGGTTCAGAAGTGCTGTGCTTGTTCCGGCTTCCAGCACCTTGACATACAAACACATGCCAGTATTTTGCTGAGCGCATGCCCACAAAGACCTGTGTCTGTCCCAGTGGCTGAGACCCAGCCCTGTGCTCCCAAGTGCTCCTGCAGTGAATGTCAGTGGGGGAATCGGGGCCGGGCACCACCACGGTGCCTGGTTTGAGGACGCCTTTGCCCTTGGGCTGGGCAAGGTGCTGGGGAGCCAGCGGCAGGGCTCAGGAGCCCAGTGGTGCTGCCTCTGCCTCGCCAGCCCCGCACCGAGCCCTGCTGCTGTCTGCGCCGTGCCTGCGCCTCCCGCTGCTGCAGGCGTGCCCTCAATTAGCCTCTGTAATTGCGGTGCGCTGGGTGAGGAAGCAACCTGCTCCCTGCGAGCCCCCGCGAGCATGGCCATCACCCTCACAAAGCACCCGGTGAGGGCTGGAATGCAGCTGACAGCAAACCCCTGTGCCAGGCATGTCCCTCAGGGGAGAGCGGAGCCTGGAGAAGCAGCAGTGGATCGCCACTGCCGCAGCATCCAGAGCGTGCAACGCTCCTCACGCAGGTCGTGCGACAAAAGCACCTGGTAGACAGGTGCTTGATGCTTGAGATACAGACGGTCAAATGACATTAGGGGCTGAGGGGAGCTGGGAGGTCCCTGGGGACCTTGAGCACAGGGTGACTGACCCCACAGGCGACCAACCCTGCAGGCAGGAGCAGGAGGAGAGCTGCTTTGGGTGCAGCTCCACTGCCAGCAGCTCCGCTGCATCCAGCCCGGTGACAGCAGTGTGGGAAGGCAGAGGTACCACGACAGGCAACCATGAGTGGTTCAAAGACAAGTGAACACCAGGAGGTGGAGTCGAGCAATAAAAAACAGTGGGCTGAAATTCAAAAGACACCTTTGTCTTGTGGAGCGTTCCTAGTGGTCTCCCAAGGGACGTGGTGGAAGCTGCATCACCTGAATAGCTGGAACTGTGCTGAATGGGGCACTTGTTTGAGCTCTGGAGAGAACAAACCTGCATGAGCAAGGATAGCAGGAAAGTGCACACAGTAAGTCTATTCTCAGCTAATTTCTGACTGCGGGAGTTTCTGACTTCTCTGTTTGGAAGTGTTTTAGAAATGAGAAGCGGCTCCATGTGGTCCCAGCACCTGCTTCCCTGAAATTCTCATGGAAGAGGCACGACTTCTGCGTGCTGCAACCACACCAACAGCAAAGCCTGGCCGAAGCAGAGGGGCATTGGGCATGTTCTGTGAAATGCTGGATTTCATGGCCCATACGGTGCTTGGTTGTGGCCTTTCTGAAAAAACACATGATTTGATGCCACAACAGGAGCAGCACACGGGCAGCAGTGCCAGCACCAGGCGGGGGCACGATGGGGGCAGGAGGTTGGCTGCTGCCCTGCGTTCTGGCAGTCAGAGCAGCTTCCAACTCCATCCCTGGCTGCGGCACAGCCCCTCCGTGCTGCAGATAGGCCTCCCCCAGGCAGGAAAAATGCAGGAATGAGTGTGCTCCTTGCTGTTGGACCTGATCCTACCCGGCCCTGAACATGAGGGAGGAAAGGGAGACAATGCAACAAAACACAGGCTTTCTGTTGTCCTCACATTGTCTCTTTAACACGGTGTAGCTTTCTGAGAGCTAGGAGGGCAGGATTCATCAGTCCTGCAATGGGAATGCCAGGCCTCCTGCCAGGACAGGCAGCTACCCTCCTTTCAGAGAGCCACTCCCCGAAGAGGAGCAGAGCCGAGGTGCCGTGCCCTGCTTCGCCCCGGGGAGCACCTCCAGCTTCGGCAGGAGGGGCTGGTGCTGCCTCCACGTGAGGCTGCGCCTGGCCCGAGTCCCGGCTGCCTCGTGAATCACGGGCTCTGATTTTTCCCTTTTTCTTTACGGCTAAAGAAGATCAGTATTTTGGAAAAATCTAACACATGTTAATATCGTGACCTGCACGGTTACTGTCAATAGAGATGGGCTGGTGATCTTTAAAAGGAGATTTTCTCAGGGTGAAGGACAAACATGACATTAGAGTCATCAAACTCCCTACCTGACAAGGACATATAAATTGTAAATGGTCGGGGGCACAGAGATCAGGTTGTCTTTCTTCCAGATGCTTCTCCATCACAGCAGTGATCTGCCACCTCTCATCTGCATCTCGCGCAGTGCCAGCAGCGGGGAGAGGACCAATTAATGGCAGGTTGCACCCTGGTGCCCACCGCTGCCTGCGGCTTCCAGGCGCTGAAAGGGCAGGCTGGGCCTGACACGCAGACGGGCAGAGGGTGAAGACCGTAGCTGCAAGAGGCAAGAAATCTTAGGGCCTGATCCTGTACCTATTTACACGTTAGGCACCCTCCTGGCCCCTGGTGCAGCTGGAATTCCTTAAAGAGAGAAAAATATTTTATTTTTGTAACCTGTTCATTTATGTGCTTATTTAGGCACACGCTCAGTTGCATTCATTCAAGAACATTTCCATTTACCTTTTAAGAATTTCCTTCCAGAATAGCACAGTTGAAAAAATTTGGATTTTTGTAGCATCCCCGAGCAACCAGCCCTTGCAGCCCTGACAAGTTCGGCTCTGGCTGGGTTAGATTTATGCGCACAAGATTAAGCGACCCTTTCCTGAGAAGAAAGGAACCAACTAGGTAGGAAACAAAGAGAAAGTGAGGAGAGCAGAAGTTTTATCATCCTGTTCTTATGCAGAGTAAGTGGAGGCACGCAGTGCTGTGGAGAGAGGCAAAGCCAAAACATGGACTAAGAGCGAAGCCTGCCTGTCCATCCTCCGGCTGGTACGCAGGGGGGCCGTGAGCTCCGTGCCGGTACCCCTTTGGCCATCCTGCACCCCGCTGTGCCCCGCAGGGGGGTCTCTCCTGCACCTCCCCGAGGAGATGTGTGTCTGGGGGGGGACACCTTTGGCCTCCAGGGCCAGGGGCCTCCTCCCCCGACACAGCAGGAAGGATCGTCCTGCCACAGGGCTCCGGTTTGGTGAGGAATTAATCCGGGCTTCCAGCCCTCGCAGCAGTGAGCCAAATGTCTTTATCTGCCATGTAAATGCAATAAAAGGAAATACGCACAGGATTACAGAATTTACAGCCTTGAAGGGAACAAAATTGTATAAAGTGTCACTTCTATATAAAAATGTTGCCTCCGTCTTCAACATATGTAGCCCTCCCCACAAAGATGTGTATCTTATATAAGTCTTGTGCATGTCTCATATATATCTATGTGTATATATATATATACGTATTTTCTAATGAATTACATCAAAGGACATTGTGGTCTTCATTCTCCCAGATCTGGCAACTTATCAATGCTATCCACATTTAATTAGTAGGCATTTCTTTTCCATGAGCATATTTACTTGAATTCCTTGTTCCTACGGCAACCCAGCGAGTGCTACAGCTCCAGGAACAGTCTAGACTAACCTAAAAAAGAATGGAGATTAAAGAGCAAGCTCAATATTAAGATTATGCTGCAAAGCCTGAGCTTGGTGAGAGCAGCATTACAAAGCAGGCTCAGATAAGACTCTTATTTCAAGGAGCCTATTTATAGCATTACAGATTTGTATTTATTCAAGGGTACCTATAGTATACAGGCTGCGAGAGACGACTCATTTAGCACTAAGTTCTCAGTAATTGGCTATCAACTCAGGTAAGGGATTTTTTTTTCCTAATAATTACAATCCATTTTCATTTTAAAATACCTACCAAGGGAATAGCTAAGCAATATTCACACCATTTGTATTTACAGATGCTCTCCTTGCTGATGTAGTTGTAGTTTTAAAGCATACAAAATATCTAAATTATCTAATGGCATTGCAGCTGTTCAGAACAGAAAATATTCTTTAAAAGAAGACACACATTACCACTTCTTATTTACATTCTTACCATTCTTATATAAGGTTTCCTTACATAGCGTGAGTGCTGAATACAGTTATAAGAAGGCTGATACAAGATAAACATACAACACGTAAGTCCTTTTGTCCTGTCCTTTCCTTTCTTTTTTTTTTTTTTTTTTAGTTTTTAAATGCCCCTTTTTTAGATTCAAAAAGGAAAATGAAGAATAAATATAAAAAAAGAGAAAAGGGCCACTTATCAGTTACAGAGTAAACCATCTCATTTAAAGATTTTTAATATATATGGTATTCTGATTCTTTTAAGTAAAAAAAGTGCATTCTAAATAGTCTCACGTCTTTTGTTTTAAACCCTGTTTGCACAATTTAACTTCAGACAAGATAGATCTGTTACAAGATACCTACAAACCGTTAAAGAAATTTTTACAGAGAGACCCAGAATGTATTATGGACTTCAGAGGCTAAAATTTATATATATATATTTATGGGTGAAAGTTTAAGGCATTCGTAGGGGAAGATCTCTCCAATCAGCATAATAAGGACAAAGATGTTAGGAAGCCTCTAAATTACCTGGTGTGGAGGAAGGAAGTGAAACTCTTCCCACCTGACCTTTCAGCACTGTTTTATTAACTCTAGGTTGCAAGCAACAAGTTTAACTGAGGGGTTTCTAGGTGGTGGCTTCCTTTGTGTTCAGACTTTCAGTGTAGAAAATGTTTTAGTGTCAATCATCCAATCTGGAGACATCTGCACCAAACTCTCATTGTGCTTGAGCTTAGCTTTTGTCTCCCTTCCACGATGGTCCTCTCTTTGTGTCAGAGCAAAACATTTAAATCACACCACTCATAACACGTACCTTGTCGGCGCTGAGCTGCGAAGTCATCAGAAAAACAGATGTGAAATATCCCTTTGGTAAGCAATCACTGGGAGGTAATTGACTGTATTTATCCTGTTAATGCCATGAGTTTAGAGTCAAAAAATTACTACTTTTACAAAAATAACTTTCAGGTGCAATCAACTAATGCAAACACATTGAGGAATCTTTTAACTCCCTTTTGCTTGCGAAGTGATGGGAGATAAGAGACTGTATTTCTTATGCATTATTACCAGCTTCCAAAGCTTTAGTTTCCCTGCAAATATTAGCCATCAAATGAATTAATTAATCTCCACAACCCAACAATGGCACGCTTTCCTCTGTAGTCTGTGACCTGAACCCAGCAATCCTGGGTGTCCTCCTGCGCTTGTCTGAAGTGCGTTTTAATACCAAAGAACACAACAACTTAAATGCCATTCCCTGGTTTTATGAAAAAGCAATATCAGAGAGTAAATAGGGCAAATACCAACAAGGAGGGACACACAAGTTGAATCGAACAATAAATTCAAATAATATCACTAAATCGAAGAGTAGAGGCAGTGTCGGTAAGCTCCTTTCTCCCAGTGAGTTTTCTGGAAAGTCTGGGAGCCGAGCAAAGGTCTGAGCACCCCGCTCTCCTTCTGCTTTAACAACAACAATCAGGACTGGATTGAACCTCTTCA
>NC_137701.1:41907860-42097715 GCF_964034855.1 Anser brachyrhynchus
GCTTTTTTTGTTTTGTCTTACATCTTACCAACATAGGTTTTCATATCTCCCCCCCCCCCCGAATATCCGGTTGATAAACTAATCTGAACAACAGTAGGAGCATATGTAAAAACATCTTCTGACACAAGCAGAATCTCTTCTTGTCCCACTTGTATATACTTCAAGACAATCTGGACATCATCCTATGATGATTTACACGACACATATGCTCAAATCCGGTACCAGGCTGAGCTGAAATAAAACTCATTCCTCAGAATCCTTTATTCTATCACTACACACTTTCCACATACAAAGAGCTTTTGTTTTCAGGTTTATGTGCATGTAAAAAGTGTACAGGTATCTGTCAATCACATGGCAAGTATTCAAGAGACCAGATATTCCTAAAACTGTCTGGGACTGGGATATTTAAAAACTAGCCTGAGCTCTAAAATGGATGGGGAAAATAACATGCATAAGAATGAAGCTTAGAAGCTGAAGAAAGACCAAACAGAAGGCTTAAATGAACAGGTTTCTTTTCAGAGAAGCCCCACAACAGTTGTAAGATTCTATGAAAATCACCAACTGACAGAAGAGGACAGCATTGTTTTTAACCGGTCAATGAAATCTCTTCTTTAAAGCTTCTGAGAGTTCATCAGAAAAAAAGTGAAAAATTCAAAGATTTTGAACCACAGATGAGAGAGATGAGTCAAGTCCAGTGACTTCAAAGAAGCACAAGAAGAATTTCTCAGAGTACTCCCATAATACTTACACTTTAAAGTAGGAAAAGCACTATTGAAACCTCACATCCACACAGGAGAAGAAAACACAAGAAAAAGAGAAATGATTGTAGAAAGAAAGAGCGGCTTAGGGCTTCAGGGTATTATGCCCACTATTTGAAGGGAAAGAAAAGAACGATCATGAGAGAAAATGGAGGATCCTACATCTACAAGTACTTACAGTTTGATGGAGGGAGAGAAAGACTAAGGAGTCCCTTAGGCGACAAGAACAGGCAAGGGTCCCATTCCACTAACAAATAATTGTCTACATCAGAACTTCAGCGACACTTTTTAAACTATATCCCCTAGAAGAAATACAGATGAAGACAGAAAAAGGTATTTGGACTGTCCTAAGGGATAAAATGTATTAACCCTATACAGACTGATATCTACAGTATTAGTAGAGAGTTATTTTTACTGGTCTTATTTTTTCCTCTACCTCCCTCTTGTCCTTCTTCTTTACTTCTTCCTTCTTCCTTCGCAGATACATTAAAGGGAAAAAAGGGAGAAACAAGATTAGAAACACAAGTACCTAAAGCAAAGACTAAGAAAGGATTCACCATTCCTGGTAAGAAGTAAAGATGACCAAGAAAAAAGAAAGAGTCTGGCTATGCATTTTTACCCCCTGTGATTCATGAAATTTATGCCTTCTAGCTTCCTGGTAGTTGGAGCCATTATGCTTGCTGTATGGAATTTTGTCTTGTAGGATGGGAGAACAGTGGGTATGATGCTGAACAGTCTTAAAACGTTCCAATTTTACCTTAAATGAAAACATTAAAACATCCCAATGTTTGCATGCTACAGACAATATCTAACTATAGGGAATGATGCAACATACACAAAATGGAAACGTTAATATTATGTAATATAAATAGGCAAAATTTAATGGGTGACTGTTGTATGAAAACCATGTTTTCTTAAAATGCCTTTCAGAATGAACATTACTAAGTATGGTAGGTCCAAAATAAACTTTGATAATGTCAATCACAATTTGACTGCTCATGTAACATTCCAATAAAAAATATATAATTTTTTTTTTTAACCAAATAACACAAAATGGACTTAACTTAGTTCCAGTTATGAGGGACACTAACACTCTGAATCTCATGCTTCTTTAGCGTATGGTAAAAGACTGGTGCTGGGACACTCTAAATTAACTTTTTGGAAAATCTGTAATTGCATCAGATAATTTTTAACTAAGAACCAATTGCCTATATAGTAGCGTATCTGAGCAAATGCAAAAAAGCAATACGTGGTAACATTTAAGGAAATGAAACTTACTTTCGAAGTTTGCCTTCAACCATCCATTTATCTCTCCTTAAGTTCGACATATAATCAATGTTTTTGTCAATTTCACTGTCAAAGACAAAATAATCCAAAGTAGTCAAGGAAACACCATTAACTGTGATCTTACATATCTTTTTCCGACAGACATTTATGCAGAGATTCATTGTCTCAAAGAGCTACCTTGAAGAAATGCTTAAAGTACAAAATAATTTTAAAGCTAGGAAGTTTCAATACTTGGAATGTCCATGCAGTGTACTACTGTACATGAATCATGCAATCTTTATTTAGAATACAATGTAAGCTTTCAGAAGTATGTCATTCAAAATATTTGACACTTCTTTTCATAGTTCCCATTCAATGTGAAGCCTCCAGCTGTATGTACCACAAAGGAGCTAGCCTTACACAGAATACAAAATTATCACAAATACAGCTATAGTATTCTCTCGAGGATCCATGTGATCTACAAACTAACATCTATTTTCCAATGCAGACATTGAAGAACAAAAGTAGTGGTTCAGTTGTCAATTATCTGGGAACCCACACCTGAGGAATTCCAGCATCAACAATTTAGCAGCTTATACTTGTTTCAATTACGAAATTAATAATAATTACGAAAATGAAGCTCAACTTGTTTTTGAATTATTTTTATAAATCTGGTTTTACAGTTCGTCATCTGTAATATACATAAGTGAAACAATTCCTTGCTGTGATGAATTTGATTAATACACATGAACTCTCTTGAAAAGTACTTACACAGCACTTGCTCTAGCCAATTCTCTTGCAATGTTCCAGCCTTTTTTAAAACATGAAACATCTCTTTCGTTGAGCAACCCTGGTTAACTACTCCAACACATTGTACCAAGACAGACAGAATTGGCAAGACACAAAAACCTACTCAATTTGGTCATAGAAGACTATCACAGTAAGCAAGCATACGGAGGTGAAGGTATCCCAAAGACTGGCATTTCCTAACTTTTTATTGCATGTTTCTGGATTTTTCAATGTTGTATATCATAGCTTTTTTTTTAATTACAAAATGCTATTCATCACCAACAACAACTGAAGTATACACTTTCTTGAATTACTACACCATGATAAATCAAGCCTGCTACTTCAGCTTACAATTGACTTAAAAGTATTGATGTATTAAAGTACTGATATAGTAAAAAAAAAGAAAAAAAAATCAAAAGGAAAAGAGTACTACAGACGATTTACACAGCACTTCTACACTGTTCCCCACAATACCTAGTAAATTTCTTTGTATTCAACCACATTTTTTACTCCCAGAATAGTGGATTTTACTTCAAGGCTTAAAAAAACAAAGCCAAAAAACTTGGCAGAAAAATGGCTAATCTTCTGTAATATCAGAAGTACATAAAAGCAAGCAGCAGTAACAGCAGATTTCAGCTTTCATTTCGAGAACATCAAGAAGTCTCCTGTAACAAAGTAGTGTATACTGCATTTTTAAACTATAACATTTTAATAATTTTATTTTTACACATCTGTTCGAGAAACATCTTACCTGACCACACTTTTACTGCAAGCTAACTCATTGACAAGGAAAGCAAGAACTGCTGCTTTCTGAGCTGGAGTATGTGCCTGAAAAGCTTTTGTCTTCAAGCTCTCTGTAAGCTCAGTTTGCCCACAGTGAGCCTCCATAAATATCTGCAAAATCTCAGATACATTATCTCGATTGATGCCAACGTTCAGTAAGTGCTCCCCAAGAATAGTCTTAGCCTAAAAATAAAGATATTTCAATTAATCACATTTGAAAATATTCTTTTCACTGCAGACCATATTATTGTTTATAAAACAGTGATGTGGTTTTGCTTGCTTTTTACCACAAGAACTTCAATCGAGATTTTTTAGTAACAAATTAGTAACAAATTAGAATGTCTTCACCCTGTAAGTTTTTAAGAATAGAGATAATACTAATATTAATGGCATAAGATAAAGAGAATAAGAAAATGTGTGTTCCAACTGGACTATTTTTGTATACTATGAAGAATGCATTTATAAGTATACTTTTTTTACTATGGATTTTTTTTTAATTTTTAGATTTTTTTTTTTTTTTTTTTTTTTTACCTTGTATCCTGTAACAAGTCCTGGATCACAAACAGCTGCAGAGACTAGCTTTACAAGCAAGTCTTGTATTTCTCCCATGCTGTCCCCTATGTTTAGCAAACCCTCTTGAAGAATACTCAGAGAAGGGACTTCCGTATTCACATCAAAGCCAAGAACTTTACCAAAGTTACGCAAGAACTGCACTACCATGAGACAATCTGAAAATGTGCTTCCAGCAAGAACAAGGCCTGGAATGCGAGGCAGCTCTGGCAAAGGCTGAAAAGTAAGGAAAAATAATTAAAGATTCAGTAGTATATTTCAGAGGATAACTTTTTTTGATACTAGCTAGGGAAATTGGCTGATACAATCATATAACTTACAGTATATTAACAATAGAAGGTGAAGGCACTAGAAGAGCTGCCCCCCACCCCATCCATAAATCATTATTGTTTATGAACTCATCATTACTGTTTAACTTTTTCACTTAGTATTAATTAGACTGTGGCCTCCTATAATTACTTTTTGGCCAGGAGAGGTTCTCAGGCTGTATTTTGAGCCAAAGTACCATAAAAGGTGGCATAAAAATATTTCAGGGACACAGAAGGGGAAAATTCTCCAGAATTCTCTGGAAAACTTGGGCCTTGAGCTTGAGATAAGTACAGTCCTGAAGGACAAGAACTGACAACAGAGAAGCTTGGAAGAGTAATTTTTTTTTTTTTTTTTGAATAATGGCTTAGAAGAGTTGCACATATGAACAAAGCTCTATTTAGTGCCTATGTACTGAGAGAAAGTGCATGTTCCTGCTATAAAAACAACTGAGACTACGGAATTTTTATTAAAGCAATCATGCAAATGGTTTTTGGGAAGCAGTCCACTTTTAAACAACATGTTTTTAACTAAATATATCAATACCCACTTCAGTGTTTCTCATATACTGTATTTATAGATTTTAAATATAGTTCTTTCATTATCTAGACCAAAACTTGAACGCTTGATGAGTGACTGCAAGAAAAATAGTTATTGTCACAACAGCAGAAGACAGAGACATGAGGCAAGGAAATACATTTTATGTTATTACAATTACCTTCTGATCTGCTAAGCACATATCTTCATTAGGCTTCTTTAGCTCCTTTGCCATTTCCAATTCCAATCTTCGCTGTTCTAGTTTACGTTCTTTATTTAATCTTTTTTCATCACGTTTTTCTTGCTTTAACCGCTCTTTTTCCTTCAATAGATTTAAAAGGGCAGAAAATAAAACCCGTGTACTATACTTACAGTGTAACAGTCTAAGAATTTGAAAAGTACTACTTAAGTAATCTTAGTACTTACTACGGCAATTAAGGAACCTGCATTCAAGTAAAAGGAAGGTAGAAACTACACAAACAGAACAAAATAAATGAATAGCAAATCTAAGATCCACTCAGATTTCTCTTAGATTCCAATTTAGAATCTGCACACACTACTCTATTACATGGACATGTGAGAGTCAATATTTTTAATTTCACCAGTATTGTACAGGTACAACACACTGAAATATTTTCAGCCACAACAATATATGTGGAATACAGAATCAATGATTTTTTCACAACAGTTGTTTTAATTTAAATTCCACCCAGCTGTGTAAAAATTAGATCTACTCCTTATTTTAGTGCTGCTGTGGAAAATGATCTTCATAATATTCAGCTCTTAGTAGCTTTATTTGCATGGTTATCAATATAATATGAAACATTATCTGGGCTATTACATTTTACACGTTCACTTCTCCAGGATCAATTTCTCTATAGGACATTAAACTAAAAGACAGTTCAAGTAAAATTGCAGTTGCACATGATATTTTCTCCCTTAAGTGACAAAACAAAAATCCTACTGAATATATGCATCTTTGTAATCATTTGGATGCTATGAATTATATGTTGCTTCCAAACAGCTGACTGGACAGCTCCTAGAACCTCTCCCGTTACAGTTAAGTGCACAAAACTCTTGATAAAGCCAACTGGTGATAAATGCATGTTTAAAAACCATTTGTTGTTCATTGATCCTCAGTTAATTACAGGGAAAATGCTCATACACTCATGGTAGCTTGCTACCCTGTTGGCATAAATGAAGTGATTTTACCACTGTTTGATATTGCTAGCCTGAAGTACACAGAACTCCAGAATAAGTAAAACCCTCATACTGTTAGAGATGCATTCAAGCCTCAAGGTAAATATATGATGTGTTATCTCCATACCACCAAAGTCTTGGTCCTAAATTCTTAGGAAAACCTTCTATTACATACATTTAAAGTGAAATGTTTCATGTGAGTAAAAAGTAAAAATTGGTTTTCCGTGAATGAGAAAAAGCCAAACTGACTGTTTATCTATAAAGAGAATCTGAATGAGAATTTTATTTTGCTCCTTTTCACAGAAAGTCTTTAACTCTGCTATTTATATTAGAACTAAATTTTTATTACTAGTATAAATTAAAGGAAGCAGGTGGCAAAAAACAACCTAGAACAAAAAGCAAAAATTTCTATCTTAGCATTAGATGAACTCATTTTGATGGGTTTTGGATTAGGTTGTGCAGGTTCACACTACCAGCATCTAATAAATGGTCCTGGTCTTCTACAGATGACTGCAGAATGAGCAAATGAAAACTTCAAAGTTTCACTGGTTAATTACTCACTTCTGCTTTTTTACGTGCTTCCATGGCTTTCATAAGCATCATATGTTGTCTTCTCCTTTCTCGTTCCTATTGAAACAGATAGGATTAGAACAAAACTAATCCACATGTTAATATCGATAAAAAAGCTAAGTACAAGTTTAGCATTAATAGACAAGTCACAGTAAATACTAAATATAGAACAAGAATGGCCAAGTCTGTGCATGTTTTAGTTCAGGTTTAGAAAGCAAATACAAGAACAATCAAAAGCAAAACAGGTAAA
Source organism: Anser brachyrhynchus (assembly GCF_964034855.1). NCBI lineage: Eukaryota > Metazoa > Chordata > Aves > Anseriformes > Anatidae > Anser > Anser brachyrhynchus. Next base: position 41,914,890 of record NC_137701.1, read on the forward strand.
GCAATGAATATGGAGACAGTGTAAAAAAAAAAGAAGCATACAGATTTACTTGTGGTCAGTTGTGATGCTCCTTCATAAGCTGGCAGAACAAAAAGCATAATGGTTGGCTGGAACAGGTCAGTTACCTTACATCTGCTATCAGGGAACTTGCAATTTACTTCCTCAATAGCCAATTCAATAGAAATTTGTAAACTGGTCATTTTGAACATTGCAAATATTAACATTTCTGTGATCGAGCAACAAATTAGTATGATGAATTTTCTCAACTCTAGATCAAGCTAATGCTGGCGCAGCACATATACATACGCACTGACACTTGAATTTACTGATGCCTGTCCTCCAATAAGTTACATCAATAACTTCAAATGCATTAAGGAGCTGTATTCTAGAGTGGTATGTATGTTTTTTTCTGCCTTAAAAACTGTAGAATAAGCCTTGGCTCCAGTAAAAGCAAAAGGTATTTTACCATCTAGTTCAATGAGAGTAGGATTATAGGCTAATGTTTCACTGTATAATTATAATGTTATGTATTTACACTGACTGAAAGCTGATTTGCTCAGTATTTTGCAGACTTGGGAGAGACACGATCCTAACTTCTAAAGCAGGTTAATTCAAATCATATTTAAAAACTTCTAGATCCACTCCCAATGAATGGGACAAGGTTTAGAAAAAGTATCCATGTGACAACCTATTAATTTTTGTATTAATTAATCCCTGATCTTACACAGTTGTCCAATTTATGTTGGGACATCAGCAACAAAGATTTCTGTTTAAGAACTTATTTACAGATTGCCACGTTCAATTTATATACTTTTGAGATGTCTTTTTTTCCCTTAACAGACAAGACAAGCAGATGTATGCAATGCACTGTGCTGTAAAGCCATGCAGCAGTATGTAATATGACAGCAGCCAGTGCTACATTTTATGCATTGCTATGACAACCATATCACAACCAAATCACAATGCGGTGTTAGATGTACAAAAATAAACATACCCATACCATATCTAGTCTATGCCTCTCCAACTCCTGGTAGAAAGAGTTGGCACAACATTATGAAACAGAAATCACAAAGTCATAAAACCACTTTTAAATCCCCCAAAAGACCCCAATACCAAAGCAAAGCAACAAATCATAAGATGAAAGAAAAATTGTGCAGGAATCAAACCCAGGAATTTAAAAAGGGCATATTTTGAAGATTTTTTCCCCACATTACTTAAGTAGTAGTTCACAATTGGCATTCTGCCTGCTTGGTCAACCAAATGTATACCAACCTGGTGCTTGAGAAGAACAGCTTGCTGCCTTCGCATCTCTTTTTCCTTAAGCAAAACAACAGAAATGTATCTTATCAAACTGTACTTACTAAGATGAACATATTTGCTATACTAAAACAGCACATCTAATTAAGTTTTCTTAGTTTTATTTCCCCATAAACCAACCACAGAACAGTAATAGTATATATGAAAGCAAATCTACCGAGTTGGGAGTTCAATGTTAAAACACACCAACACCACCAAAGCAGTAATAGAACTACTAATATAAACTACTTTTTTTCCGGTGTCTGCAGAAGAGTTCTCTAGTCTTGTATACATCTAGCCTATACAAGAATATTAGTTGGGAAGCAACAAAGTATTTTAATAGTGTGCTTTAAAAAACATTGTGAATAATGCTATTGCAAAAGCATTTGAAGCTATGTAAACCAAGCATCATGTAAGCAAAACTCCTGGTAATGGCGTAAAAAATTAGTCTCTATGTCAATATATTCATGCATGCATGCATGCATGTTTCTGTGTTTCTATATGACACACGTGTAAAAAGTTCCGTATGTGTTACATACCTACAAAACATATGCACACTCAGATTTATTCACATGCCATACCTATTCAGTTGAATACTCTTCCTAAAAATTGCTCTTCTGCATCAACACATATTATGCATAACAACACACTTATTTTTCAAACTCTTATAAACTAACCTTGATTCGCTTTTCAGCTTCCAATAATTTGGCATTTGCTGCTTCTTCCTTCTTTTTCTTTTTTGCCTGTGCATGCAAAATAGGTCACTCAACAGCAACTTCACAACTTAAAAATAATCTGACTAGAAATAAAGCTATACACCATAAAAAGCTGAAAATGACATCACATATTAAGTGTACATTCCAAGTAATTTCTTCCTCAATGTATGTCACATAGTCAATCCATTCACTATGTCTTTATTTAAATTAAGACAGAATAACAAGTCCTACGCAAAATTGCTTCACTTGGATATTATAACCAAAAATAAATAAATAAAATAACGAAACAATAAAATATAAATGGCAAAGAGATTAAAAAATTAGTATTTGCATGATAGGAAACTTGAATACTAGTGATCTATCCTTGCTGCTACACTAGCAAAGTAGTACATTAGAACAGCATACTAGTATTGTATACTACTTTATTATAGCTTATATATTCATAAAATTAGTATTTTAATACTACTGCATTTCATACAAAGTAGAACATATTGCTTTAGCATCCAAATATTGCAAAATTGTACTTGGAAATTTTTGAACTGGCTTCTTTAAGTCCATATTGTTAGAACTGCTGTATTTGGTAACATTCTTACTTCATGTGTGACTATTAAAGGACAACATTCTCACAAATGCAAACACAGAAATACTTGAGCCGTTATGTCTACCTCTAAAATTTGTTGAGCTCGAAGCTCTTTCTCCATTCTGATTTGCTGGATACGCTTAATTTTCTCCTAGAAGGGGAAGAAAGTTAATTCTGTTTCTTGAAAACAATATTAAGGAAAATTACTTCAGAAAAAAAAAAGAGCAAGTTTATACACATATACCTTCTGTTATTGAGTCTCACAAGCATTACAGTCAATTGTTCCCTTACAGTAATGCATGTTTAGAATTTTTACTAGCATTAGAAGATGCCTGATATATCCCTGAAAAACCAACATTCACAGTTATGCATAAGTGTTCATGTTTAGGAAGTCACAGTATTATTATTTTATTTCTTTAACAGTTTTAAGATTGCCAGATAATGACACTATAAGTAAACTTGCAGTGTTCAAATTCTAGCAGGCAATGGTGGAGCTATTCAGGAATGAATGGAAATGGGAGTTTAAACACAAAAAAGGGCAGTGATTTGATGTAATCTCCCTGAAGAAGAGATACAGGGGTATGTCAAACCATCATTTTCTGCCTTAGTTCTAGGAGCCTTTCAGTTGTGGCAACATGCAAAATCTGAGTACTGTGAAACCCAAAGCACTTGATCTGTCAGCCAGTAACAGTCGCCCACATGCAACCTGGTTAATGTATTCACAGTTAAGTGGACTTCAGTATCTTTAGATTTTTAAAACATTCAGATAATTAATGATTAGTTTGGATGCCTTAATAACAAAAATTTTAAAAAGGAACTGACCCTACAGCCACAGACAACATGATGTTATTTCTTTTTGAAAGCTTTCATATTCCCAACATAAATAACATCTCACTATTTTGTTAAAATTCTGTTGTTAAAATAATGAAAAGCCTGATACCATAAGTAGCTTCACGTGGTAATGTTTATACAGGCACATTCTCACTTTTGGCAGAAGCATTTGCTATAACAGTATTGGACAATACCTGTATGTATAAAAACATATTAATTCATTGGCATACTGAGATATAACCCTTCACACACAATCTAAAACCACTGAGAGATAGCCAGAATCCATGAAGAAGCTAACTACACTATTCTGGTATGTACAGAAAGAGATACATCATTACTTGTTTTCACGGATCTAGTTAAAGGATGACCACATCACCACACTGGAGCAGCAGTTTCTGAATTTCTTACCAATGTTGGCAAGCAGCTACATGTATGCACAGCTTAGATCAACACAGACAAATCTGGGATGTCCTGACAGCATGAACTGGCATGACAACAGAATTTACATTTTTCAATAATATACAGTGTGCTCTGTAGAACTAGATTTAAAACATTCACTTTGTAACAAGCAGACTTAACTTACTAAATAATTTAAAAACCAAAACTCGGTAATTCAAAACAAGAAGAGCTTAATCAGCAACCACAAAGGTTACCTGCTGCTTCATTATCTTTATCTGCTCTTTTTGCTTTCTCTTTTCTTCAGCTGCCATAATAGCTATAAGAAAGGCAAAATAAATAAATAAATAAATTAGTATCAGCAGAAAATGATGAAAAGCATACAACTTCACGTCAACAGTTCTCAAACTAATCTTCCAGCAGGCACAAGCTTTCACAAGTCTGATACTTGCCTTGCTGTTTTTTTGCTTCTTTGGCAGCTCGAGCTTGTTCCTGCTTCTGGAGTTTTCTTAGTAGCTTTATTTGTGCTGCTTGTCTAGCTATTTCTGTTATAAAAAAGGAATTGAGTTCATAAAAACAGTGCTGTCCAACAATAAAGACATAGCTCACATTTCCAGATGCTTGTTTGAGGTAAACAAATGGAGAAAACAGTCCATTTCTTGTGCACGTTTATCTTGAAAACATTCAAGTACCAACTACTTTGGGGTATTTCCAATATATATATAAACACAGACACAAGCACAGATACATATTTTTATGTATATATATGTATGCATCAGAAAAACTGTGGATAGCTTCTACATTAAGAAATGTTTTATTTTTGGAGGAGAAATGTCTCCGTAAAGTATGTGATAGTATCCCGCTAACAATGCTGCTTTGCTTAAAGCCAGATTTCTTCTTTCTTTTTAAAGCAGAATATATTTGTCTCAAAGTACCCGATCATCATTTCTTTCAGAAAGCATGAAATTACTCTCTTCCTTATTTGTTACTTCAAATAATCACCTAATCCTTCTTGAACAATGTAGTAGAAGCAGACTCAACTGGGACAGAGCATTCTTTAACCATGGCTACGTACAGACAGCTACCACTCTTTTGCTAATTAGTAACTTCCTGACTCGTTCTAATATTACAAGTGAGAACAGTATGAAATTTGGGTGAACTGTGCATGGACCCAATGATGTAGACAGTTATAGGAAGGATTTTTCTGGAGGCTAAATTCAGCTTGCTATTCAAAGTACTGAAGCCCAATACCTCCCTTATAGAATTCTTCAAAATAGTGCCAGCTTCCTGTCCAACGACCAAGAGGCAGGCAGACACATGGAATGCCCATGTGTAGATCAGACAACGTTGTAGATAGTTAAGAACATTACAAATAGGTACACTACAACTGGGAAACCTTCAGGGCCAAGGGGAAACAATACATAAGAAGCAGCTAAACATGAACTGCAACAGAACTAGAAGCTAGAAATTTAACTTCTCCTCTATGTCCTAAATTCTAACTGTGATCTATGGAAAAGCCAACAGATGCAGAAGACTATTGAGTCTAAACTGGGACGATCCAAGAGGAGGATGTAGTTAATGTGCAGCATGTCTTTGAAAAAACAAAACACAAGCAAACAAACAAACAAAAAAAACCAGAAGGTTAAAATCTACAAAAAACCAGGCACAGCAAATCAGACCCACCTGCAATCCCATTCAACTGCTGTGTGCTTTATTAAGAAAAAATTTTGAGTACTTCTAAATCAAGGCAAGGAAAAAAAAAAAAAACAGGAAGAATAGAAACTAGAATTCTTGGCATCGAATGGTAATCTAGATGTAACGGACATCTCACATACATGTTACAATGTTCTTTAATAAGATATGGCATCGATGGGAATTACAGGAATATCAGCTGACCGGCCTTCTATGTAAAGTATGGCATCAAGACATAACAAAAACATTAAAGGAAGAGACGCTTGTAATCCACTTGGTGGAACATTAAAAGAAGGTGTAAAAAGCAGTCTTCAAGTGTGCAATCTTAAAGTGAACAACCTCGAAGCAGTTAAAGAACAAAAACCCTTTACTGATCTAGGTAAATAAACACTGTGCCACATTTCAAAAAGGAAAAAGGTAGTTCAATAAAAAAAAGACACATGGCTCTTCAGAAAAGGAGGCTGTCATAAGAAAACGGTGAGCACTTAAAAATAATAATTTTGTTTGAATAAAAACAGGAAAGCCTATGACATTAAAATTAAGGAGGGTGTTAGAAGGGCTAGAAAAAAATTTGAAGAGCTCCTTGCATAGGGTGCCTGAACAGACAGTGAAAGATCTTTACACATATCAAAACAAGAAGCCAGAAATGCAATCAGGGGGACCTAATGACAGACGGAGTATAGTGACAGAACAAGGGTTAACAATTGTAAATTAAAAAAGGGTAGGTTTAAATTAGATGTAAGGAAGAAATTCTTTACTATGAGGGTGGTGAGGCACTCTGGGAGGTTGCCCAGACAAGTTTTGGATGCCTCATCCCTGGAAGTGTTTAAGGCCAGGCTGGACGGTGCTCTGGGAGATGGGTTGGAACTTTAAGGTCCTTTCCAACCCAAACCACTCTGTGATTCTATTATTCTATGAAACAGGAAGAAAAAATGGCTTAGCAAAGAATATTAGTGAATTGTTTGTGCTAGTCTCTATGGCTGAAGATGTTGGGGATATTCCCCTACACAATGTATCGTCTACAACAGGTCAAAAGAGCTAGATGAACTTAAGGTAAATATACAATAAGATGCTAACTGCACACCAGGATTGGACAGAGTAAGCTGAGAAATCTGAAGGAACACTAACTTGGAACCAGAGAGGCACTGGTCTGGATGTTTATTGTATTAATAACAGCCACTTTTCACCTGTTAATAGGACTAGTGACTCCCATCAACAAAACAGGCTCTAGAGGAAGTCTTATAACATGCTCATCTGCTATTTCCATTTTCTATTCCTCTTGAGCTTGAGAGGCTTCATTGAGTACATTGTAAAACACGATCTGTTGAGACAGTCAGCATGGCTTCTGTAGAGGGAAATTCTTCCTAATTTCAGAATTTTACAAGCATGTCAGTAACAGGTTGATGAAGGGAATGTAATGGACAGAGCACGTTTACAATTTCAAAAAATCTTTGACAAGTTTCCAGGTCAAACATTTATTAATAAAACTAAGCAGTTATGTCACCAAAGAAAAGCTCCTTTACAGACTGAAAGCTCATTAAGTGGTTGCAGGCAAAAGGTAGGGATCATCAGTCACCTTTTGTCATAGAGAAAAGTTAGTGGAGGGTATCCTCAAGTATCAGTACAAGAACCACCTTTATTTAATCTCTCTTCATCAATGACCTGTAAAGGGTACAGAAAAGTTAATCCCCAAATATGCAGATGATATTAAGCATTCTGGAAAATCCAAAGCTGTGCTGACACCAAAGGACTATGGAAGAGCCCTGCAAAGCAGTAGGTAAAGGCAGTAGAGAAGCTTCATCATAGAAAAATGTAAAGTAAAACATCTAGAAAAATACCAAAATCAGACACAAAAGAAGATAAAAGGGATGGAACAACTATATTCTGAGAAAAGACTAAGAATACTTGGGCTCTTCAGTTTGGAGTGGACAAGATGAATGACAGAAAGAAGCAAGGTTTGCAAAGTCAAAGGACACAAACTGGAGAACTGTTATTCTCCAAATCCCACAATCACAGAACTATGGAACACCACCAAAAACCCAAGATTTTTTTTTTGAAAATTAGCAAAACTTCTTTATCGGTATTTATCAGACTCCAAAAACTTCTTGTCGCAGGATGCTGTTAGAGCAAACATCAAGTTAAAAAGAGAGCGAAAAGGCTAATTCATGGGAAACAGTTTCATAAACAGAAAACAAAAGATTCAAGAAAACTTGCATTTCTTATATTCTCAGAAGAGGAACAAAAAGAAGCAAGATAGGTTTGAACATACGTAACATCAAATACACATTCTGAATCTTATTTTATATGTGGACCATATGCTTCTGTCCATTTTACTAAATGCTCTAAATGCTGCGTGTGGTGGCAAAACAGACATGGGAGAGCATTGTCTCCCCCCTTGCAGTGATCAATATGGGGAAAAGGAAGATACTAAATGAAGCAAAACATCTTATGATTAGTGACTGAGACTTATCTTTTCCCACTAAGAAAAGACTTCTTTGAATAATATCCTGTACCTCCACAATAAACAGACAGCCTCTCAGCAAATGTTGTGGTGCTTCAGCAGTTGACACTTCACTTATAAATAGCTTCCCAACTCTCACACTGGGCAAAGCATGGTGGTGACCTTAACACTCGGGTAGAACAGCTGCAAAACACTTAAAAATACTTTGGGTGTCCTGAGAGTTGTTTTCTCTCTGTCCTTCTGTCTAAAGCATTACCATCGAATCTCTTAAACGTTTTCACACAGAACAACACTCTGCAGACACAAACAAGAAAGACGCAAAGAACTGCACCAAGGAAATATTCAATGCACACACAAGGAAAACTTGCAAAATACTATATAGATACCCCAAAATGTGTCTACAGCAAGCACATGAAAGAGCAGTTCTGAAGCCCAAGTTAAAACATCCCAGCTCCTGGAGGTAAGAATTTTTCATTAGCTCCATTTGGAAAATATGATACAGTTATGGACTAAAGAATTGAAATTCGAAGGTCACATGCCCGATGTTTATTTAAAATAAGGCCTTCATACCCTTGATATCTAGTAGTATTCCCTAACATTAAAGTGCTACTGTATACATTAGTACTGTGAACATGTAACAGTATTCAACGTTATGGGTCTTAAGATCTCATCACTATAAATGATTTCACAAGAGCGTTTTCCCTGGAACAGCCAAAAGCTTCACAGAAACGCTAACTTCAATGGTTCTAAATTTCAGATGTGGTAGAAATAGCTCCGAAGTTTTATCCATCCAGATTGTTTGAATTTATATAGCATTGCCATTTTTTTAAAGCAACATTTTTTTTTCATTTTTAATAAGGCAAAGGTGTGTTGTTGGTTTTTTTGGTTTTTTTTTTTTGAAAAAAGAGAAATCTACAAATGTAATTCCAAAAGTAGAAACAAACAAGTTAAGCTGATTTACGTAAAAAAGATCAACTTCTGAAAAAGTGAAACAAAAAAGGGCCTTTCTAGTTTCAATTTTTGTTTTTTTTTTTTTTCTTTTTTTTAAATAAATCACTGCTCTCTACAACTTAAATCATAACATTGTTCTCTGCCTAGTGAGATCAATTCTCTTTCATTCAGTCATAAACACATTGTAGAGGCTGAGGGAAAAATTAGATTCTAAAGAGGGTGAAAAAGCTAATCAGTTTCAATTTCTTGTTCTGATGTTGTTTGAGCTGCTATCAGGGACCACAGAGATCTGATCAGTTTTGCCAATTTAAAGGAATATCAATAGCAGCAAAAATATCGTATGCCTGCTTTTTTAATCTATATAACTAAATGTACGTAAACTACAGAATAAGCTCTTAGACATACACCTGTGCACACATGCATCTTCCCTTGAATCATACATATATTTCCTGATCTCGAGACAGAAAAGGGCTTCAATAAAAACATTTGACGAAGTTCCAAAGTAAGATGTACATTACTTCTCTTTAGAAAAACATTAATCCTCCATGTACATCAGTACATGTCTTTGTTTGTGAAAGCAGTAATATATTTCTTACCTTGAGCCTGTAGCTTTCTTAAAAGCTTTGCATCAGTGTTGTCTAGAAATTCAGTGCCGCCAACATTTGGAGGTCGGCCTTTGCGTCGTCTCATTCTTGATTCCTCTCTTGAATGCTGTCTGTCTGGATTTGGTGGTCGTCCTCTACGCCCCTCCATAGCCCTGATACGGGGAATGACCTCCTCTTCCTTCAGAAGACACCACTGAACGCCCTTTTGATTGACACATTTCACAAACAGGTATTATAAACGTAAATTAAAAAAAAAGAAAAATAAGACATTTGAGAACATGACCAGTGCATGTGTTTCATATATGTATTTACTAAAAACCTATATGCACACAGATATATACTCAAATGAAATATATATATATGTATACATAACATACAAGAGTTGTGATGGACTGTTTGTGTAGTACGTTTCAATGATGCACAGAAGCTATATATTGACAGCTTATCACTACAAAGCATTTGTTAACTGTACTAATATGCAAGATACTAAAGTCTATTCAGTGGCATACAGAGTTATTACAAAGCAACCATGCCACTAATCTTTTAGTTTTAATGATTTCAGACAAAACCACTTAATACTCAGCGCGTTTTAAAGCAGAAACACAGATTTTTCCTTATCATATAAGCTGAAAAATAACTTCACTGCTTTCACAGAAACCACTGCTCAATGTAAATGAAAAAAATGCCAAGTTATGGGTCACTGTCTTCCAACTGTTAGTGTTTATAGTAACTCTGGCATACAGAAGCAGCAAATGCAGTGGTCTATTTTCAAATACTGCCTCTTGGGTGTTGTATATCTTGGTTTTGTAACAACTAAACTGAAAAGCCCCAGGCTCATTGCTCATTTTAATCTTGAAGTTTTGTTTAGTACAATTTAGTTCTTCACCCCTCCCACAGAAAGGAATTAATTTCTGTGCCAACTTGAATTGAAAGAAATGAGAAATTTGTAGCTTTTTACAATACATGTTAACTAAAAGCTACAGAAACTATATTCTTTAAATAAACAAAGCAACACAGCAATGCATTGAAACCTTTCTTTCACTATTGTTACTATTTCTTAATGGAATCTCAAAAACAAATAATAAAATACTTTGTTAGAAATAGCGGTCATTTAACTGATGAGAAGTTTACTGTTTCTACTGAACAGAACAGTAGCTTAGCCAATCTGATCCTGATTAAAGCTATTTCAAAATTGTAACATCTTAAACAATATTCACAATCATTTGAAAACAATGGGGAAAAAAATGGAAGCTAAGAATCCTTTAGACTTCTCCATAATTTGCCTTATAAATGTTCGTAAAGGATTTTGAAAATGCCTGCTAGATCAAGAATGAAAGTTGGTAACTTATAAAACCCATTATATATATATGTTCACAATAAATATATATTTGCATTACAAGTGTACCATAAAATAATGTTTGCTTGTTTCGTCATTTTATTATTAATTTTCTGCTCATTCTTCACAATTCATTAGAATGATTAATACAACGTGCAATTCTTTTTAAAAAGGCGTTTAAGTAAACATTCAGATCCCAAGAAGCTATCAGTATCTGCAATGATACCTTTTTTGAAGTCTGTACGACTCTCAATTAGGACCATCACAAGAGTACATCATCTCAGCTGCCAGACATTCCAAAGCACTATGGTATTAAGTTATGTTCTTAAAATACAAGCTGTTCAGAATCACCACCATATCTCTATATGTAGAATATATCATTGCTAAGGACTTTTTAATCCAAAATTAATTACCTCTACAATTTAAACAGAAGTCCATTTGTTTTCTATCTTTAAGAGTACTGTTTAAGCATACATCGTCATTTCACTGTCTAGTACGTAACTTAAAATTTATTACAGGTTTAGTTTGTATTGTTGAGCAAGGTAAGCTGGATTTCATACCACACTTATTTATATAACACTCCAACCTATGAAATCATCTCATAAATTTTGTGTCCGATAAATAAATAAATAAATCAAGGAACATAAGGAGAAGCAGCCATGGCTCAAGTGGCACCTTAAGTCCTGCAATGGAGATTTCTCTTGGTCTCTACTTTATTTTCTATGGTCAATGATACTAATGATAACAAATGTGCAGAACTCTATCTGCAAAAGTAAGACAGATCTCTACAAGGCTGCTAGTACCACAGAGACTATGGATGCATATTACAGTTGCCTAATTCTCCCAGAAGAGAAACTAGAGGCCATTATATGAAGCTCACAGGAGAATGGTTCAATAAGCAGTAAGAGCTGGCATTTCAAGAAATGGGAATAAGACTACTTCACATGTTGTCAGAAGACACTGTGGATACGGTAAGTTTCCACAAGTTAAATACTACACAAAAACAGTCTAAAAATAGATCCACTGAGAGACACTAAATAGAAAAAACACAACAGGTTCAGGACATCCCCACAGCTTAAAATACCTGGATACTGGGATAACTGGAGGTGTTATCCTACAGGTTTGCCGCCCTAGGCATCCACTGATAGCTACTGCTAAAGAAAAAACACACAACACAAAGGACTCTTGTTCTGAATCAGTTTGGCTGTTCTTATAAATTTATATTGCACTTATAGAGGAACAAAATAAATATGACAAACTTCATATTATTGGTTTTCAGTTATCTATTTTTTTGTTAACAAAACCACTGCAAGTTGATGAATATCACTCAAACATAAATCTTTGATAAAATTCGTGATGCTGGGGGAGGGGCACACAGCGTGGAGCACATGGAGGCACACACAATATTCTCTGCCTTCATGTTGCATTAGGGGAGGAGAATTTTATACCAGCATAAATGCACATTTATTCACTGTCAAGTGTTGATTTCTGCCAGTCAAGAATCTGGTGATAATCTGTCCAATCCCTGACGTATGTTTCTATCTTTCATGAACCATTACAAAAGGCTGTCCAAGGAAGCTGCCTTGTTGACAATCTAGCTGGTGTTTTGATTTGGTTTTAAATACAGTTTATTCTCTAAACAACTGCGGAATCTGATTGTTGCATTTAAGCTTGCAGTTACCACCAACTTTTGTGAAGGGTTCACTATTAGTGTAGCTCAAATGTCATGGAAGGACAAACCTTGCGATAAGAGAAGGCAGAAAGATGACCTTTCAACCAAAATTTTATTTCTTATTACCCATTTTTTAATGTGAGAAAATAAATGCTACTTTGAATTCGCTTGATATTCTTCTAAGAAAATACACTTGAATAATCTACGTTCTCATACATCTCACTACTGTGAAGTTTCCACTACAATCAAGTTAATAACTTAAATAAAACTTGTATTTTACAATTTATAGTAATATTAGCAACTTACTACACTATACTTAGTATGTTATTTTATTAAAGCAGTTCTGGAGTTAGAACATACAAAAACAGAAAAACAAGAAACAAATACAATTTCCAAGTCTGCACATAAGTGCTCCTCCAGCTGCATGCATCAAGGGCAAGCACTCTACACCGAACTTGAACAACATGGTCAAACCAGTATGACGATGTCTGTAAAAATAGGCGTTAACTGACCATCTATATTTTGGGCTCAGACAGCTTTCAAAAATCTGACCCAGAATACATTTCTATCAAAAGAACAAACAACCAGATATTCTTTGAATTCTCTATATGCCAAAGGAGAAAAAAAAAAAAATGGGGCATGTGCCCCAACATAGGAGATACAGTGGCTTCAACATAAGCTAGGCCTCACTGCACAACCATTAGAGGAAGACTGAAGTGCTATTATGGTGAAATGTTGTGCTTTATTGTTGAAACTAAACAAAACAGGAATACAGTTTCTCTCCTTCAGGTATCTATGATCTGTTGCAATACTCTACTGTGCTCAGCACATTTGCACAGGCCTAGCAACTGTGACAGACAGAAGAGATGCTGGCCTCTGGAAAACACAGCCTACAATAACCCTTCTGGCCTCAAGCTACCTTGAATGGTACAAGATAAGTATGCATAGAAGTAGAACCAAGTCCAAAGCCTGTAAACCAAAATAATGAACAAAATCATGGGCACCTTAGAAGAAGCAGACATCATCATTAATTTCAGTTTAGATTTGTCAGACAAAGTGAAGAACAAAGCTTTCCAAATTGAAATATGGAACTCAGAATAGGAAAAACATTTTAAAGTTTAGTTTCAAGCAAAGAAAGCAATTACTTTACAAACGTACACAACAACTGCTTTTAAAGTTGGCTGTTCTACATAGCTTTTTTTTTTTTTTGCCTGTGATAAACATTTTAGACTTCTAAATATTTATTCACAGAATAAAAAAATTAACAGACTAAGTAAATAATAGTAAGCTTAAGAACTGGCTTAAAAGTGGCAAACCTCATGCCTTATGAAGATAGATTGCATTTGTTCTGAACGGCATCATAGTAAGAAACTCTTGTGAAAGTCTCTAATGTACATACATGTTATATGACACTAAAGAGGTAAGAATTAAGATATCTGTAAGCATTTTTTCCTTTCCTGTTCATGCGTTCAGCTGCCCTTCTAGGCAAGCATTCAGACTCGAAGAAAAAATAAATATTTCCCCACCTTTATGCAAAATTCTACGGGGAAAAATGTGCATGTCATGTTTACTATTACCCACCAGGCTAATCCCAAGTTTTCTCTAACTACATAATGACCCTACAAAGGTTATCAACTCTGTGTTACAACTAGTACATAGCAGAGGATTATCGAAGGATAAACCACATCCTACAGGAACCTAACAACCCCACAACAATCCATATGTAAAACTAATCCTCCTCAGTCTTGTCTGATGTATGTAAGGGACAGAAATAAACGTCTTATCTCCCTGTTCTGTATTCAGATCACTAGCAGTTTGATCAACATTTAAAAAAATAAGTACAGCAGAAGGCTTATTCACATGCAGTGGTTAGAATTGTTGAGACACATTTAAGGTTTAACTAAAAGTCCATACTTCTAGATGAGAAAAAATAGTGTTAGTCTAGAATACAGTCTTACATCAACTACGTTGCTATCTTTCTCATTTCTCTAAAAATACACACATACCTTCTGACTTTCTTTATTACAGATTTAGAGTGAAAGCTTCAAAAACAAGGATGTAAAAAGGAAAAGGTTAGTTTTTTTCATCCTCTACCTCAATTTCTTCTTAAGAACTAATTTAAAATACTTACTGATAGTTACATGTGCTTACTTCTCTTAAATTCGTTTTTTAATTATTCTTTAAAAATATTATCAGTTTAAAAATGCAGTGTAGCCGTCAAATACATCAGCTTCTTAAAATTCTTACACTGCTTCCAATAGAAATTGTTTCCAAGGAGAGGGGGAAAATGAGAGAACTACACAAAAAAAATCAGTGTTATCTTGCTGTTATCAGAGGACCTAATTGCACTTCAAAAAGCTAATGTGAACTACTAGAAGACAATTAGATAAGTTTCCGACTGTAAGACAATGGAGTCCTATAGTTCACCAAAACACCCTCTAAATTTCAGGCCACACGTATATATATATATATATATGTATATATATATGTACATACACCCTATATTTAACTGGTGTTGTAACTTAAATTTATTTTTGTTATGAAAATAACTGAGCACCAGATACATCTAAGAAAACTTCAAAACACAAAGTTTTTCACCTAAGCGTAAAAATAAACATTCTGGTTTCCATGACCTCACCTCCAAAAACTAAGAAGTAAAAATTCCACTGTGTCATATACACAATGAATCAAACTGTTCAAACTTTCTGGGCTGGAGCCAAATACATTGCTCATGATGTTAGAGGCTGGAAAAGTGGGCTGGCAGAAACTTCATGGAGTTCAAAAGGAAGTGCAAAGTCCTGCATGTGGGGAGGAAAAGGACCTGGGGGTCTCGGTAGACACCAAGTCGAACATGAGCCAATAACGTGCCCTTGCCACAAAGAAGGCTAACAGTATCCTGGGCTGCACTAGGCAAAGCACTGCCAGCAGGCCAAGGGAGGTGATCCTTCCCCTCTGCTCAGCACTGGTGAGGCCACATCAGGTGTCCAGTTCTGTGTCCAGTTCTGGCCTTCCCAGTACAAGAGAGGCATGCATATACTTGAAGAGAGTAAAACAAATGGCAATGTAGATGAAGGGACTGGAACATCCCTACTGTGGGAGAAAGACTGAAAGAGCTGGGAGTCTTCATCCTGGAGAAGGGAAGGCTCAGGGGACATCCTACTGATACCTGTAAATACCAGAAGAGAGGCTGAAAAGACGACAGAGACAGACTCTTTTCAGGGGTGCTCAGTGATAGGACCAGAGGCAGTGGACAGAGTATGAAATACAGGAGGTTCCATCTGAACGTCAGGAAAGACTTTTTTACAGTGAGGGTGACTAAGCATTGCAACAGGTTGCCAAATGAGGTTGTGGAATCTCCCTCCTTGGATATATTCAAACGCTGTTTGGGCATAAACAAGTAGTTTGGACCAGGTGACCTCCCGGAGTTCCTTCCAACTGAGCCATTCTGTGATTCTATGATGGATACTCTTGCTGTTATTCATTAATCAAAGACAGTAAGACACAAACTTAGGGCACGGCTCAGTACGGCTCCAAAATACAGCCCTCCACCTACTACATGAATGCAGCATTCATATCCATATTACTCCAACTGATAAGGACCCATGCCCTCTCCATCTCTCCATCACTACACACACACATCACTAAAACACAGCAGTATAAAGCCTCCAGGTCTTTCCACTATATTTCCAACTATATTTCCACTTTTGAGAAACTTTAAGCGTTCCTCTAGAGCCTACTATTTCAGGGTCCACTTCTGCCAGATATGTTGCTCTGTTAAAGCAGTTGCACAGTCACTGCACAACTGCACTGATCTGAATAACCCGTAGTATCAGGTTACTTGTGCCCCATGACAAAGAAACACTGGCACCATCAGAAACAGGTAACCCCTGTATTTTTGGCTTGCTAAAGGCAATTCTTCAGTATAGGTAATTTAGTCCACAGAGAATTTTATTTGTATCTCGTTCCATACATGAGCATTATGAAAATCACTTTGGATGCATGCTGTACATCTCAGAAGATGACAAATATAAAATAAAAGAAGGGAAAGTTAACAGTGAATCAATAATAAAAAACACTCAGAATAATCAAAATTGGAACATAAGCACTAATCAAACTACTTGAAATGATTCTAGACATCAGTAAAGATATGATTATCACATATTGTTTGCAGGTGAACAATTAAAAAATATCTGTAAAAAGGGTGCACACTATGAAATACCGGTATCACATATCATACCTATCACGTACTAAGTGTGAATTATCAGCTTGAGTGTAGCTCAACTGATCACGTTACAATCTACTCAGTCAACAGCTGATACTTAAAATATAAATACATCTCAGCACATCTGAAATAGCTGTCCCGTTTGAGTCTCTTTTTACAATAAACTTTTTCCTTGCCTAATAAAGTCTAAGCACAACCTACCACAAACTATCCAAAAGTAGAAACTACAGTCAGATGTACAATAACTTAATGTTGCATATTGCCAGTCTTGCCTACAGGAATGTGCTCTTCCAACATTCCTTCTTTCTGAAATTGTATCGTCCCAAATCCGAATATTATCCCATGAATTAAAGGGCAGAAGAAAGAGAACTAAAGAAGGGAATAAGTTTAATGAAAGAATATGAGAAACACAAGAAAAAGTTAACAGGGTAAAACGAGAACAGATATCCTGACGTTACGCTGTGTTCACAGTATAAAGAATTGTTCAGAATAAGCTGTTCAGGTACATAACATAATGCAGTTCACACCTACATGAACTTGTAATTTTTGATTTATGAAGGATAAACATGAAGAGGTTTAAACAATGTTCTGCTCTGTAAGTCAGGAATCAGCACGCACTACCTCGAAGTAGCTGCTTACCATGAACTCATCCTATACTATCCTTTCAAATTTTTACTATGTAAATGTTATGCATTTCCACAGGATATAGAGCCCACATAAGGGAAAACTACAGCCTGAATCCAGGATTGCTCAGAGCGTGGCATCTGTCCACATTCCCATACCACATAAAGTTACTTATCTTTTAAAGAAGAAAACATATTTACTGACAAAGTTCAAAATTTTTTGCACACGTCCTAAAGAAATAGTAACATGACTAAACTAGAGAAATATAGTATGGATCAAAAATAGTATTAATTTCTCCAAAATTCTAACTTAATCTACACAACATCTAATAGTTCAACCATGGTAAAACGTAACTGGTATACCAAGCATTCCCTCCTGTAACTATCTACTATTTTAAGAACGGAGTCTGAGATCCCTGATCCAGCCAACATTTGTATTTAAATATGTATTTCAGATATATTATGAAGGTGAATACATGAAAAGAGTGTAATTTAATGCATACACATAAATTGCTATCAATATTAGGTTTATACAAGACAGGAAGACCAGTTTCAGTCAAAAACAGCTGAACATTGACTCAGATAAAATACGTAGCTCTGAGTTCCTTCTTACTAGACAAAACCAGGCTCAGAGATGATTGTGAGGCATGCTGAACTCCTGGTGTCTCCTAGTGAAATCACTAAGAGGAGTGTTTTTCAGCACTGACAGTGATCAAGCTCTCAGCATCTCACAATAACTATCATAAAGAAATATGCACATTTTTTAGAAAGAATCAGCTAAAAACAGTTAATGCTTCAGATTGTAGCAAAAACTACTTCACCTAAACTTATGTTAATTTCCTTGGATCAAAGACTTTACTTTTTAAAAAGCAGATACCTGCGGTCCATCTCTGGCTTCATAGAAGTCACCCACTCCTATTTTTGCACTGAAGCTGAAATTGTCCCTTGAGATATCCATTATTCCATTTCTGCTGAGATACTGAAAAAATCACATATTTTTCCACTTCAGCTTGTAAATAATTACAACCCAGCTTTGATGTACAGCTAACCGTGAGTGCAATGTTTTGCATATTCTATCAAGGGGATATATAGGAGATCAGATCGGTAATAGGCTGAGATACATTACCCATCAGATCACGTATTTTGAAATAAGGATCTTTATTGGAAGAAAAAATGAAATTTTTTTATTGCAAGCATGCTTAGTAGCATTAGAACACAGAAGTTAAGAAAAGGAACATACCTTTACTACTTCAGGATACTGTCTCAACTTCTTTCCACAAGGTGCAAAATATGCTACTTCTCCTTGAAGACGACCACCAAAGTTTCTTATACGGGTTTCTCTTTGCCAGCTAGATTAACATGAAATAGTTGTATATAACAACACTTTTTTTTTTTTTAAGCAAATAACATAAATCTCAGAATAGGTGTATATAAGAATATTTTTTTCAACAAATAAAGACAATTTCAGAACTTCACATAAAGTGAAAAGGTCACATATCTTAATTTGACAAACTATCAAAAAAATCAAATAGGCAAAAAGATAAATTATTATTTAGATTGTCAAATTTCTTGTTATACATGAATTTATTTAGATCAAGCTACTCACATATTAGCAGATTTTAGAACTATACTTTAAGGAGTTATTTGGCATCTCTACCGGCTCAGAACAAGCCCAAAGTACTTATTTTCCAGCAGCACAACTGCTAAAAGGCAGGTCATGTTCACAAAAAAGTAACTCTGATGAACAAATGAATACTTGAAATATGCTGGTACTTTTAAAGAGATCCACAGACACTGAGTTGAACATCTAAACCCTTGAAACCCTTCCTTTTCTTATATTTCAGCCCCAAAAATCTTTTAAAACATTTCTTTACCAACTCATTTTTGAAGACATTAATTCCCCTCTGGGAAACAGCAAGTATATATGTAAACCTACCCATATTCTAGAGGAACACGCAGCTCCCGTTCATCTGTTACTCTTCGTCTTTTTGAAATGCCTAAAAAAGAATTTCTAATTAACACGTAAGAGAGTTTAAAAAAAAAAAAAAGGTAACACGTTCCTAGAATATACCTTTAATACTTATATCCTCAAAAGAAAAGATAAGTCATTTTTCATTACAGCCATTATATATCTCAACTACCAAGAAACTAGAGTAACTTATTCTCCTTTAGAGATACTTTTTCCACTAGCTTTCCTTTAACCTCTTCTTCTAGAATTGTAACCAGAAGAAAAATCTGATCATGCCGTACTGAGCTGCTTGTCTTGGTTAGCCCTCTCAGATGGAGATACGCAGATGCGCTGTAATAATTCCATGAACACCTGTGTTTCTATACCAGAACATATTTAATATTTTTCATTACAGAAGATGAAAAGGGAAAAACCCTTTACTTTAAAAATCCGTATATGACTAGACTCTGTCTTCAAAAGTACTGCATAGACTGCCATCAACTATGACATGCAGAAATTTTTTCAGGATTATTCCAGCTATTCAGAATTCAAACAGCTGTTGATATGTTTGGTGCTATTTAAGAGACTGAATCCAAAAAAAATAGAAAAAATTATCAAATGTGAGGCTTTAAAGAGTGCTGAAGGTTGGTTCTTTTCACAGGCTTTTTTGAGAGAACAGTAAGCTATCAACTACGTGCAGAGACTAACTTTTAGGAAGATTTGTCTAGACCTTGTGATAAGAGTGTGATATAACTCTTCCTAAGTGGACATGAGAGAGTATCCTTATCAAACCACATCTTTGAAATTTGCTCCAACCTATTACAGTTAGAAGGAGTACCGTATGGTGTAATGGCACAGGTTTCCAATGGAGAAGACTGAATGATCTGGAAACAACTGCTGATTAGAATCCTCGACAGAAAACAGCGTGGAGCTGCCCATGCCTGAATGCCAAACTGCTTGGACACATATCTGCAGTCTTAAGCTAACATGATCATTACATTACTTCTAACACTCATGGTAGAGGGAGGAACGTTGTTTGTCCAAATACAACTGAACTGAAAAAATGAGTTCTCCAATGCAAACCAGATATAGAGAAGAGACTCTAAACCTCTTCAGCAATAAATTACCTTTAGGTAAGATGAACACAAAAATATTTTAATAGATTTATAGCCATTCTTAGTAGGAAAAAAGTATTAGGCCTAAAACAAGGAGACAAAATCAATGTATTCTATCTCTTACCTCAACACACTAACAAAAATCCACTAACAGCCTTTTAGAAGTATCATATATCATCCCAGATTTCTAAGAAATAAAGTAACTTTGTACTTTAAGAATTCTGATTACTCCCAATACGTGTAAAATCTTCCACAAACTGCGTAATTCATATGCTTGTTTCTGGGAAAAACATGAGGTAGATCACAATATATTCCTTCAAAATTAATGCGCTTCATGACATGGCATCTAACACCTATTCCACTGAATCCAAGTACAAAAAACAATTATGAGTGGATGTCACCATTAAAAAACTACTTACTTGTACGTTAATTAAATATCAAGTTGCTAATTCAAAGCAGTAAATATGAAACTTGATTTGATACTGTACAAACTGAGGAGTGTGACTGACTTTCAAAAACGCAGCCCTTTCTGCAGCAGCTGTAATTACTTAATCATTCAAATTAGTAACCAGATAAAGAATTATAAACACTACAAAAGTATCAGGAAACTGCTAAATGGTTCCTTCCATGAAACTTTCAAAAATAATTCTGTGGGCATGATCCATACATTCTTATTGAGAATTTCAAAACAAATAATGAATAAAGATATATTTTAACAAAACACAGTCACTAGCTTTGTTGAAGAAGGTGCAGAAATAGAAGGCTGTGTGCAAGCTATGATACATAGAAGTTAGAAGTAAGCAAAAAATTACTAGTTTGGAATAAAATGGTAAATAAAGACCAAACAATAGTTTTAGTGTAATCATCATGAAATCTGGTTAATACATCTTACTTTCTGTCAAATAATTACATGGACTAAGACGTCCTAGGCTAAGTGTAATGTTCAGATTCCAGGTATTTGCAATTCTGCTGAATGATTTTAAGGTCTGTTGCAAACACTCATGAAAAAAATCACCTGATATCAGTGCCTAAACTACTTTTTATAAGTAGTTTTGCAACACATGCCACTTAGGTGTATAACTGAATTATATAAAAAGACATTCAGATACCACAGTGTGTACTTGGTGTAAGAGTAGATGGTGCTGTCCCAAGAAAAACTGCAGGCTGGGACTCTGGACATAAAGCAGCTGGTGCAGAGCTTGGGGTCTTTGCTGCTTGGAGATTAAGCGGGGTGGAATGAGCTGCAGGACCAATGGAAGAGCTCTTCATGGAGGAAGCAGTTTTATTCAGTTTCAGTGGAGTTTTTTCTCCCTCAGTGTCTGTATCTGATTCATCTTGATCCTTATCATCCTCATCATCTTCATCTTCAGACCCTTCGGTATCCGATTCAGAATTACTGTCGGACTCTTTAAAAAAACATAGCAAAAGGCACATTATGACCAAGTTACTAATAGCAAACACTTAAGTTTTAACACTTGCAAAGTCTTTGGTCTTATTAAGTAAGGTGTTTTGAATTCAAAATTTTTAAAACATTTCCTGAGTAGCAATTGAAGGTTATAACGAATTACCTAAACTTTTAAACGACTAAAATAATGACAGCATAAAGTAATCCTCCACTATAATGCACCGCTGTTTGGAACTGAATTCCTTGTTTTTCCCATGAGGAGAAGATCGACAGAAACTGAAGTGTTTTAAGAGGGGGGCAGGAGTGTCGGAACTAGATGATCTTTAAGGTCCCTTCCAACCCGAGCCATTCTATGATTCTGTGAAGAGATTGTTTACTATGGCTACAGCTAAGTAAGACTCCTCTGTGAACCTGGCAGTGGCCAAGCACTTGCACATGAATGGCACTTCACAGGCTGTGAAATCTAGCATAAAGAGGAAGAAGCAAATGGTGGAACTGGGTAGAGGGAAAGAGATGTCAGAACTGGAGGTGTCACAATCTGGAAAAAGGAAGAGTTAGAGATAGGGTAAAGGGTAGACAGGATAAGGAATGGAAGACTGGCTACAGTTCTGAAGACAAAAAAAGGATTAGTATAGGGTATGTGGATAAAAGGAGGAGAGAGAATAACAAAGGTGGAGCTGAACACAAGGGACGTGGGCTCACAGGGGGAGGGAGTAGCTGGGAATATAATCAAGTCTTCAAAACAGGTCTAGCCTTTCTGAACTGATTCAAAGACTTAAAAAAGCAACCTGAAAGATATCTGTGAACATTGCAGCCTTTACAACTGTCCTGGTACCTTCCTGTAATCTTGCTCACTCACTACCATGCTCCTGAATGAAGCCTAGAAATACATTTTTCTTGCCAGTCTTGAAAACTTGAAAGCAATTTGCCTTACTTTCTCTCTGGATGGGGAAGCCTGCTCTGCAAATGGGCTCTGCCTAACAGAATAATTAACCGTTAACAGCCTACTGTCTCCAACACTCTTCTGAGCACACTGCCATCCAAACAGTACATGAACTGTAGGCTGGGTGATTTATCTGGATGTCAGGTCTCCAACAGCCTTTCCAGAAGGCCCTCAGACCCCCTTTACTAGGCAGCTGAAAGTATACCTGCCATGTGACCAAGTATCAGAATACTCAAAACATGATTTTGGATATAACATAAGGAAGGACTTGGAGGCATGCGCTACTTTCCATGGTATCCTGAAGACACTGGGTGGACCATGCTGCCTCAACGTTGCCTTCATTTTGAAATACAGTGGGGATAATGCATGTTTTCAACACACACACAAAAAAGTTTGTTTTTCCTATTAAAAAGATTAAACCACCTGATTGGCTATCATCAGAATCATCATCTTCATCATCCTCATCTTCATCTTCATCGTCGTCATCATCGTCATTTGAATCGTCAGAGTCCTTACTGCTGGGGGCATCTGAGTCTACCCCTCTGAACTGCTCCACCACCAGTTTTGGAGAATGAAGGCGGTGTTGTGTTTTTACTGCATTTACTGCGTTATTGCTGACTGCTTTGTCCTTTCCTGAACCAGGTAACACAGGAGAGGTAGAGGGCATAACAGGTGTCCGGTTACCAGTTGGTTTTTTCCCACATGCACTCAAGTTCACTGGCAAAGAAAAGGGGGTACTGCTAGAAATGGCTACACTTTCATTGATCTTGGTGTGGGATTTCGGTTTCGTAGTAAGTGCAAGAGGAGCCTCCTGGATGACGCTCTGAATAACTCCATTGGGTTGGTGATTACCTAGAAGTGCATTTGTCAGGAATGGATTAGAATGGTTGTTTTCCAAAGATGTGAGTTTTTGATGAGCTGGTGAACTAGATGTTGGTTTGGAGCTTGACAAAGCTGCAATAACCTTCTTCAGGTTCTTAGATGATTCTTGTTTCTTTAGATGTGCTGCTGGGAATGTCTGTTTATATTGTTCCTAAAGAAATAAGAAGACAGAGGAATAAAATCTGGATTTTCTTTTCTTTTTTTTTTTTCAGCCAGATGAACTCTATTAAATCTTTAAAATGTGCTTTCAGAAAAACTATTTTTAGTAGGTCAAAAGTAGGTGCTAGTGACAACAGAAGAGATGAGTAGCTACAAGTTAAGTCTTTAAATCCTGGGATTTTCAGTGTAAATCAAGTAAGAAAAGATGAACTGAACACAAAACAAAGCTGATCTAAATAATGCAGGGAAGATTGCTGCATTGCTCTGGACAACAGTTTTCATGAAGAAATTAAGCATGATCTTAAAAAAAAAAGAAAAATAGATTACCTTTATGTACCTACATAAAGATAAACACACTTTTTACTCATTTCAGTATATTAAATTTCATTACTGAATTTAAACTATCTTTAGGAATTTGTCTATTTTAAAGTACACAGTAAATACAAACATACTAATGGCTATAAAACTGGAAAAAAACAAGAGGACTCTTGGCACAGAAACGTTTTATCCAGAAAATCATCAGAAAAATGTTATTACCCAAAAGCACTGTGTTAAGCTAGGCTTTAATCTCTGAAAAAATAGTACTTTATATTTCTTCAGATAAAACTTAAAATGACATAGTAGTCATTAGTGCTTCAGAAATACATATAAAGCTCTTGTCTCAAGACTATTCCAAGGATAAAGAAAATTCATCTTCCTTGATTAAAAAAGAAGAATATGGTGCATCTAAAATCAATTTTTAAATATTAAGTCAAATACAATACATCTTGAAGTCACTACCATTTAAAACTGACTATCAAACAAAACCCATAAAAATATTTACATAGTGCTTGTTTCCAGTAACAAAGAAATCAAAACACTAAATGGAAAATGGACCACCACCTAAAGACTCTCAACCTAAATTTGACAACAGAAGCCTCTTCCGATGGCAAAGACACGTGTTGTCATAATTATAATTTATTTACAAATTCTAGTTAAATGATTAGCTTATTTAAATGTTAAGAAGCAACTGGGAGTTGAAAGAAGTAGTGTTTCTTTTCCAGACTAGGAATAAAAATTGCGTTAAAACTTTAAAATCCTTAGATGGTGAGCTAGCTGTGAATCAGACTTTATTTTACTTTTCATCTACACTACTTATAATGAGGTGTTTAAAAAAAAAAAAAGAAACATCTTCATAAACATATTTATACATATATATATCCAGCTTCAACATTTTTAAAATATTACATTTTTATCTTCCAATCTCCATTACAAATAAACAGACCAGAAATTATGAAAAGTCATCACAAGTCAACAAAAACAATTCTGCCTTAATCAACAATAAAAAAAAAGTATATAATCTACAAAGAATAAGTTACAGTACTGTTAGGTTAGATACGTGTAAACATATTGTAGAACCATGAAAGGAAAAAGGAAATAAAAATTTTATTGCAAAGGCCATACTGAGTGTTAATAGCTATCAATCCATGAACACCCCCTCTCTATGAGAAAAAAAAAAAAAAAGTAAATTGACATTTTTGAGGATTCCAGCTCTCTGGTTTTAAAACACGATTTTAAAAGGTAGCTTTAATTACTTTGACTTAAAAATAACCAACTTGAAACAAAGAATAGTCTCGCTTATATGACTAGATATTGAAAGTATTAGACTAGCATTTTGATTAAAACTATGAGAAGCAAAGCTAAAACGTCCAAGCCCATAAAATTTCTCAGGAGTATTTTTCTCATTTTGATGTTGATTTTAGTTGCTCAAATTTCTTTAAGAGGTGCACAAAAAGTCCTTTCCTTTCTTTGTCAGCATCTAAACAGAGTAGTTTATAACCTTCATAAACCACCACACTGAAGCCCTTCCAAATGCAGTTACATTTTTAGTTATCCCTTGTGTCCAAGTATTACAGGGCTTACTGTATTTACAATAGTATGATACCAAAGTTACTAGGTGACCTTCAAAGAAAAGGTTCAAATTTAACAACAAACTGCAGACCACTTTAAATTATATTTTAACATTATATTGAAAGTTTGATAACACACTATTAAGTCTTGATAACAACTTGTTAAGCAGACAGTACAGGTTATAAATAGTTAGAAAAACAGTGTTTTTTCACTCACTCGTTTTGATCGTATATCGCTGGTCAAAGGGACAGAGTCTTCAGAGGTATTCTTATTCCCTGCTTTGAGTAGATCAGAGGACGGAACTATGAGTTTTAAATAGGTTTCCTTTTTGGCTTGATGTACCAAAGACAAAGGTTTCACATTGGGAACCAATCCTGTAGACTGTATTACGCTAGTGTGTTTGTTCACAGATTCCTCCTTTGCCTGAGAGCTTTGGAAAATAAATGGAAGCTGCTGTGACAAAACCTGAGGCTGCTTCTGCTGGGACTGGAACGATGAGTGAGTCTGGGAATCAGACACAAGAGGTATCTGCTGGTGTGTTCTTTTTTCTTGGGGCTTTTCAAGTGTTTTTTGTCCATCAGTTTTCGTATCTGTTACACCACTATGCATTAGCACCTGCAAAACATACATTTATGACTGTTCATATTACATCAGTTAAAGATGCAGAAAAAAAAATTACATTATCCATCCTCGAAGAATGATTATACTCTTCTTTGCTGAAGACAAAAAATAAATTTAAAAAAATCTTGTTACATATTTAGGCTTTTTTTTCTTTCCAAGATAGCTTCAGCGTATGAATACAATGCTAATAGTAGAGAAAGAGTACTAAAACGTGATCATTTTAAAATGTACTGTCAACTGTAAACCTAACAGGATTCCTAGTAGATTCAAATCTTTCTCTTCTATTGGTTATCAGGAAAAGTAACTATCCTACTAGAAAAAAGGCAACTGCCCTGCCAAAATGCAATATTTAGGCAAAGGTATACTTCCAATACACTATAAATGCACAGCACATCATTTCTTGGTGTTCAGTGTGGGGCTTTTTTTGTTTGTTTTTGAATTTATTTCCCACCTGACAATAAAACAATCTACCACTTGTTACCCCCTAGCCCCTCAGGAACAAGAAAAAGATACCAAAAAAAGGGAAAGTGAAAAAAAAAAAAAAGTAAACCAAACCAAACCCAGCATTCCTAACATTTGTAAATGTTAAATAATTATTCTATGGTACAAACATTGTATCTTTTTTTTTTTTACCAACAGCTTTCAGTGACAAAACTGCAAACATCAAAGTGAGATGTCATACCTTGTTCTTGGTTTTGTGATGTGTTTCATTTTCAGAATCAGATTCATCATCTTCACTTTCTTCAGCACTCTGGTCCTCCTCCTCCTCTTCTTCATCCTCCTCTAGATCATCAGAGTCGCTACTACTTATGCCTTCACTTGATGTGTCTGAAGAAGAGCCTGAATCACTGTCGCTATTACTGGAGCTTTCCACTGCTTTTTTTCTGGGCTTCTAACAGGAAGATGAATGCTCTATTAATGGTTCAGCTTTAATCTGTTGAATCACCTTTTAGTATGCATAATATTCAAAACAAAAAACACTAAGACTTCGGAGTAAAGGGGCCTGCAATCCTCGAACACAACTAAGGTAGCCTTAGCAAGAAACTAAGAAGCATTTCACAAGGTGATGAAAACGACACAGGTCACAAGGTCCTGCCAAAATGTTTTTTGGGGCACACTGGCAGGACTGTAGTTGGCAACCTACATTTCAAAGCAAGAAATCGAATTAGAGCCTAGAAAACTGGTCTGGAATTCAGGTCTAGAAAACATCCACAGAATATATTGCTTCCAAAAATTCAAAAACCGAAAGATTTTTGGCAAAAGTAACACAGAAAGAGCAACATGTATTAAATTCACCAATCTATTTAAGAAGCATATTCATTTAAACTACATTATTTGTAATTTCACAGTATGTGTTATTCAGCGGTATAAGTTTATGGCGACTGAAAACAATCAAATTGCTTCTGGGAATTGCTTCTAGAAAAAGGACCAAAACCTGCTGAAATACTCTGACAACGTTATATTTAAATTCTTCTTGGAAAGAATCAATTTGCAGACCAGAGCAGGAAAGCAAATGAAGAAACAGAAGAATGGAGAAGCAATGTCAGAAAAAAACAAACTAACCTCTGAGATGTTTACACTGCAAGACCAGATTTGAAAATGCAAGATATGGGGAAAATTAGCTTTTTAAAGAAGCTAATTAAAAGAAATACATTTTATAAACGTATGTGAAGGAGCTTCATTGAGACTTGAGTATTATAATGGTAGATATGTGAGAGAGACATGAAAGTATGTATTACTGCATCAGGGTGCATTTAAAGTAGAGTTGGCAGAAAGATGCTGGAAGGTAGAGAATCACATGAAACAAAATTACAGATACTAACATTCTGCTTCTGATGCCTATGTAGCATCTGAACAGGGCACATAAAGTCACTAACAGAAATTGTAAAAACAGTCAAAAGGAAGATAGATGGACAGCAAAAATGGTGCATAGAGGTTAAAAAAAGATGCAGCAATTCAATACAAATGGGAACATCAGAGAAACTGTGCTTTAAAAATAAATGGTTTGTTAAGAAAAAAATAAACCTCTTGGAATAGTTAATGCCAACAAAATAGTTACCTATTTTGTTCATGGTTTGTGTATAATAAATCAAGGTACTAAAAAGAAAGCAATTTTATGTCAATAATCTTTGTCTTGTTAAGAAGGAATTCAATTATATTAGTAGAAGAACATAAACTTCTTTTAAGTGGGACTGAATTTACATCACGAAACATCCATGAAATGTAGAAGCTGTAAGTGGATTGAGTCTCAGTTACTTGTCAATTGGCTGGTAACTGTATGTTCTTTTAAACTACATTTTCTTTATTGATTCTTGTGATGAACACAGTAAAACTTCTCTAAACATGCCTTATGCATAACACCACATGCATTGGTTTGTTGTTGAGATATCTTAAAAATTTATATTTATTTGGATTTACTGTTTCACTGCTCAATTCAGAAAAGTGTCAGCTGGTATTTCATGTAAGGGACTGTGATCTGAATGTATGCAGACAAAAAAGCAGTTCTAAAAAACTGTACCTGTCTACAGTAGGTCCTAAATGTTTTGTTGCTGACCTCTTTGACATCATATTTAAGTATCTTTCTGTTTAATATTTTTCACAGATGCAGAGCATTTTTTCATGAAGGTCATAAAATAAAGAACAAATCATGATCTGAAGTAATAAAAGTAACAATGCATCCTGGAGCTACATAAATAGGATCCTATCCTAGTTTTTGCCCTTCATCCCCCGTAGAGAGAGATCTGAGGGTTATGGTTGATAGCAAGCTGAATACGAGCCAGCAGTGTGTCCTGGCAGCCAGGAGGGCCAACCATATCTTGGGGTGCATCAAGCACAGCATTGCTAGTCGGTCAAGGGAAGTTACTGTCCCGCTCTACTCAGCGTTGGTGCGGCCTCATCTCGAGTACTGTGTGCAGTTCTGGGCACCACAGTACAAAAAGGCCTGCACGCCACCAGCACAGATTAGAGTGGGAGACTAGCAAGAGACATAAAGTCACTTGCTAGTGACTTTATGGTCACGTTCAGCGTGGGCAAAGCTACAGACTGTGAAACAGCCCACTACCCAGACAGAAGGTGGTTTGATCTAACCCAAAGAAAATGGGTTTGCTCTGACGAGTGCACATACATTTTATGAACTACCTTAAGCCTTTAAGTAATTTGCAACTTTAGGGAACAAGAGAACCAGTATACATTAGGATGAAACTTAAGGCATATTATCCCAGAAAACTAACATGCTGACAACCCTGAAAGAAAATTGCAACTACAGACAAGATCAAAGAAATCAGAGGAACATTAAAAATTAAAACCCTGAAGAAGCCTTAAAGAAAAGAACACACAAAAGTATAAGGAACTAAAAGTCTTACAAAATAAGCTACACAATAAAATCTCCTATAGAGAGTAGAAAATAGGAAAAGATGTAAATGATGTTACACCTTCACATTTAAGAGCAAAACATCTTTCTACAGAAATCGCAGCACAAAATATTGTCTTCCTACTGACTACTTTTCCCCTGCTTTAGAGACTCAGTTCCACCTGTGGATTCTTTCTTGTGGGAAAGGAATTCGCAGGTGGCTTTGCGCTGTTTCACACGTCCCTGAATTAGAGATAACGAGGAAACAAGCGGTAGAAACAGAAACTTGAGCAAGGTCAAGATAAAGTAAATTGACTACGGTGTTAAAGATGAGCTTTGGGCAGTGGCCAAATGCTGGCCGGCTCGAGGCGCGTGTCTGAGGGTTTCTAATCAACTGTATGACAGATTCGGGGGCATGGACAGCGCATGGGGCTACGGGGAAAGTATATGTAATAGTGAAAAATGGCAATAAACGTCTCCTGTTCAAGA
Source organism: Anser brachyrhynchus (assembly GCF_964034855.1). Taxonomy (NCBI): domain Eukaryota; kingdom Metazoa; phylum Chordata; class Aves; order Anseriformes; family Anatidae; genus Anser; species Anser brachyrhynchus. Next base: position 41,945,072 of record NC_137701.1, read on the forward strand.
GCCATCAGAAGCCCATGTCTTTCATCCCTTCACTTTCTAACATACTGAAACAAAAAAAAAAAATTAAATCAAATCTTCTGATCCACTTCTCTTCTATAGCATCCTGTATGTTTTGATTGGAAAGTTTGTTCAAATAACTCCATTGACAAACACCAACCACATCTAAGTGTTTCACAGAAAAGGAAGAAAATTCATACTTACAGACAAAAGATAATACAAAGGAGAAGAAAATAATGCTGACAAAGATCCTGACTGAAATTTGAGGAAAAGGAAAAAAAAGGTGAAACTTCCAGTGATACTCATGTTAACAAGTAACTAACTTAACCAGCTCAGTTTTCTGAATAGGGCAAACAGCCAAACAGAGAACAGTTTTCTTATTTATTTACTTACAATATAACCTTTTGAGAAATTATTTGGAGGTATTAAGAGAGAATTTTATCCAGCATTCTGCCTAACTACAGTATCAGTCAGACATGTCATTTACATATACAGATATATCCACAGACATTATCTGGAAAAAAGCTTTACTTCTGAACTGTAGAAACAAAGCTTACATTTTGCACAGATATCCACAATGAAAGAATTTCAAAAAGGAAAGAGATATATCTAATATTTAAGAGAGGAAAAGGTCAAATTCCTCTATCTTAATACCTTCAAAAGTTGCTGATGGTTTAAAAAATGAGTAAGGTATGAGGGAAAATGTTCTTTAGTATGTCAACCATTTCCCTAATTTTAGTATATTAAAAGCTATATCACTAGACAAATACAATTAATAATATTACTGCTATTTTTAACAGCTTTTTTTTTTTCTTTTTTTTTTTAATGTAGATACATGCAAACACCAGTCCATTGAAAATGCCAAACCTCAGAACACCCAGATCTTGTATCTGAACATAATGCAGCAAGAGAAAGAAAGCAACAGGGTCAACTTTCTCACCCGAAAAAAAAAATAATCAAGATTTATTTTAATCTAGAATTCCTTAGCTTCTAATGCAACAGCAGTTGATACCCCAAGTAAAAACACGGGAAATGGGACAGTAAGTAATCTAGTAATTTTGGTTTCAAGAGGAGCAAAGAACTTCAAAAACGTGTAGTTTAACTCTATGAAACTACTCATGTCTTCAATATCAGATGGCTGCACAAGCTCTTTGCTGAATCACAGTCAATGATATTACTCAGTTCTTCTGATTTATACTACAAGAAAATATAATTTTATATATTTATATGTTGTAGCTTGATTATAATATTCTACAGAATCATAAAAAAAGGGACCTCAAAGATCATCTAGTTCCAACCCCCCCTGCCATAAGAAGGCATGCCACACACAAGATGAGGTTGCTCAGGGCCTCATCCAACCTGGCCTTGAACACCTCCAGGGATGGGGTATCCACAACCTCTCTGGGCAACCTGTTCCAGTGCCTCACCACCCTCTGAGCGAAGAATTCCCTCCTAACCTCTAATCTAAATCTCCACTCTTTTAGTTTAAAACCATTCCCCCTCGTCCTGTCGTTATCTGATTGAGCAAAGAGTAGCCCTCCATCTTTTTTGTAAGTCCCCTTTTGCAGTGAGGTCACCCTGAAGCTTTCATTTCTTTAGGCTGAACAGCGCCAGCTCTCTCAGCCTTTCTTGGAAGGAGAAGTGCTCCAGCCCTCTGAGCATCTTTGTAGCCCTCCTCTGGACTCGCTCTAACAGATCATACTCCAGGTGGGGCCTCACGAGGGCAGAGTAGAGTGGGACAATCGCCTCCCTTGACCTGCTGGTCACGCCTCTCTTGATGCAGCCCAGGATGCAGTTGGCCTTCTGGGCTGCACATGCACACTGCTCGCTTATGTCAAGCCTTTCGTCCACTATGCTAATATATAATGTCAATATATATTGTGATTATATATTATATTATATTTTATATATATACATATATATATAACATAAATTATATATCAATATATATTTTATAGTATGTTCTTGAATATTTGTGTTTAAAATATACTTGGATTTTATAATTGCATAAATGAAAATGTTAAAAATTATAGATGTTATCTAGTGAAGTTAGTGCTAATAGTTCATAAACATGTAAAAAGTTTAAAAAAAAAAGCAACAAAACATTTTGTATTGACATAAAACACTTAAAAAGGCAACTGTTCGCACAAATCTGAACACTTACCATCTCAATTTTTTCAGTTGAATCTTAAGTTGTTTATGCATATTTACCTTATCTTTGATTTTGTCACCTCTGGTGTCCAAAAGCTGAGCTTTGCTTTGCTCCTGGTTGTATTTGCGACCTCCTGCTCCTGAGGTTATAGTTTTCAGTTGTCCTGCAGATGCTGCAATGCTAGTGGATAGTACAGATGTGCTGATACCACATACTGCAGTGGTACTGTTCCCATTCAGTGATCCATTTATACCTTAAAATGACAGATTTTACAAAGTGACACTTAAAAAAAACAAACACTAAAATAGCATGCCCTTTCTTTGTGATGCCCCAGTCACACTAACCTAGCTTCAAATAAACCCTTAACATGACACTAGACTACTCCCAGTTAACTCCTATCATAATCTCAGTTTTTCCATCTAAGAATCACTTTGAATTGCTCATGGACTTACTTGAACAAAAACATGCAGACCACCCATCACCTGAAGGGCAAACAAATCTAATGCTGTAAGGTTAAAAAAAATAAATAAAAGATCTGAAATCCAAGCTATCCTAGAGTTTAATCAGGGACAGAAAAACAAGATTCTCCAAAAAAAAAAAATACAAAAACATATACAATCCAGTAAGTATCTCACAGAACAATCTGCTTCAGATTTTGAAATATCAAGACTCCAAAGAAAACCACAATAAACCAAACAAGTGTTTTCTAAGAAAATATCCCTATAACCACATGAACTTGTTGCTCTGCAATCCCACAACTATCATCAGATTGACTTTGAAATACCTATCAGGTCTCCTAAAAGCTACTAAAACTATAACAAAAAAGCTGCTTGTGCCTCAAACAAATGCATGTTGTATCTTCAAAAGACATGAAGTACCACTACAGAAAATACTAGTTTGAATTGTAAAAAAAATGTTCTAACAGGCTGGTTTTGCAGAGATCATAGGCCTATCCCTCCCCCTCCATATCTTCCTGCACGCAACTACCTTGCTATCTGCTTTTTATATGCAGAACTGTATTCAGTATGGAAGTACAGGCTCACAAATAAACCCATAAACATCAAAAGAAAAAAAAAATCTTCCCCAGTATTCAGTCCCAGATAAATTCTCAAAGGTAGAAGGGTAAAAAATAGTATTAGTAAGGGCATTTTTGTTATTGAAAACCCATACTTGTATGTTACACACTTTGCTGACAGAATAACTTCACGGTGAACTTTTAAGGAATGGGAAGAACAATAAGAATTAGAGCTCAAATTCCACATCTTTCTGCACATGCACGAGTTTAATACATTCCTTCACTGTATAGTTTTAGCCATTACCTTTTTCTGTACTGCCCCGACTATTTTTTCCTGTAGCTCTTGAGTGGAATGGAGTAGAATCATGATTTTGGGCAGGAGGTGCAAACAATGGTGGAATTCCCAAGAGCGGTGGGAAGAAAGATGCCCCAGAACGAGAGTGTGTATCCGCTGTCCGCCACCATTCTGCACCACAAAGCAAACGAAAAACAAACTTCAGCTTTTCTAATGATATACTTAAGTATTTCTGTAAGAGTGTTCCAGTACATAGTTTAGAACATATTTATTAAATTGTGATGAAGAGTAAAAAGAAAATAGAACACTTAAGAAAACACCAAACATGTTAAATCACATGAATTTCCTGTGGCAATTCTGGCTGTAAATCATTTAAGTCACTCTGATAAAGGTTTCAATTCAGTGTTGCTTATATGCATTCTGATAACAAATACATAACAGAAAGCTACATGAGAGTGATCACAACAACATGAAAATGCTAGTCTTATAAAGAGAATAACATTCACAGGCTGTTACTGAACACTCATTATCACCTCACCAACCTTCCTAAAGCAGAACTATGAAAAAAAAAAACAGAACAGATTTAAAGTCACCACTGCAATCTCAGTCCTTGAATGCTCTGGGGTCTCAAAAAAACCCCCAACAACAACAACAACAAACACACCACACAAAACCACAACCATAGATCTGAAACAGTTCCCCAAGAAATTACTTATTTAATCTCAAAAATTCTAGCTACTCTACTGGAGCTCTATAGTCACTCTTAAAGTTTATACCCTTCGATTTGAAAACAGCCAACTGTTTGTTTTTTCTCTGATGACCCTATTTATTTTTTCACAAGTAGCAATGAAGCCACTTTGTGACATGCTGCTCATAAAATAAATTCATCTTGTTGAGTAAGAAATATTTCAAAATAAAAATTCAATGCTCTAATGTTTTGGTGTTTCTGCTGTTTAAAATTTTTATCTTAAATCATTACTTACTTTTGTTTTCCAGTAAAATGAACTTTTAAGTGAGTTGCTACAGACCGTACAACTTTTTTTAAGTTCCTTAATACAGCAACAACTATTTAGAATACTTATCTAGCCCTTTTTGCAGGTTTTTTAAATTCCACAAGACCAAACTGACCACAGCCATTCCGTGTAAAAAAAAAAAAAAAAAAATCAGCCATTTAAGAGGTAAATATCTCCTGCATGGCTCTTGCCACAGAAACATGGGTTCCTGTGCTTTAAATAGGAGCCCAAAAGGAGTGTGCAGATTTGTTTAAAGGAATTTTTTTTATATGTCAGAGTCTTATTTTATAGTAATTGCTGCAATAGCTAAAACAACATTTTGTAATAAACACCAGAATATTGGTTAACAATAAAACAAAATGCAAGCATAATTAAATAACTGCCTGTCCAAATCTTTCTGAAGGAAAAAAAAATCACTACAGAAGCAGCTTTGCATAATTTCTGCATAAACAGCTGAGAAGGCACAAAAGCATTGAGTTCTGTACACCATGAGGATGACAACTGTCAAAAGTATAGAAATTGTTAATTTACACATAGACGTTACAAATTTGATGAAAAGACTTGCACCACATAGTGGAGCAAGATTTAGTCCAATGCATTAAGACGTTTATTTTATTGTAATATAAAAAAAGAGCACCAAGAAAGTAAATAAAGTGAGCAATACCTATAGAAGTGTAAGGATGTTACACACAGTAATTAAGACCCTTATGAATACATAAAATGAAGAACATTTTCTGTAGTATTTTAGTATTAGTATTTAGTAACTTAGTATTCATTTTTTAGTATTTGTAAGTATTCAGCACCAGTATTTTGTGAATATATAAAATGCTAATAAACTTTAACCTGACAGTATCAATGGACACTGAAATTTTCTAATCACTAGAAAATAAATGAATAAATAAATATGGCTACAACACCAGCAATGAAAACAGAAGACTGGGCACCCTAGATCAACAACTCCAAAACTTTATTCATAGTCATGATAAGCAGGCTATAACTGGTCTGCAGAAAACTTAGCACTGCTCCATTACCTTAAATTTGGAAACTGAAGATTGTGAACTGAGTGGTCACACAAACTTACAGAATCACTGCCCTAGAACATGCTAACCAAGAATCAAAAATAATGGACACTGGAATATATATATATGTATATGCATGTACATATATATATAATATATATATGTACACACACACAATAGTGCATGCAGACCAACTGCTACCAAATTCAGTTAACAGTCTACAGCAAGGTTATAACAGCTACATACAACTAGACTGCCTGACGTAACTACCTATATTAGCTATTTATTGTATTAACAAAATCTATGGAAAAGACTGCCTTTCAATGAGATAGCAAACCAAAATCCTATGATTCTTTTTTTTATCCCCTACACCTATTTAACCAGATACATAAATTTGAAAAAAGCATGACGTGAGTCTCTCAGTTGTGAACTGGAACTCTTAAAAACATCACAGAAAGCCAGATAATTGTTTAGGGTCATATGCAGAGAGAGCTTTTATTCCTACTTCAGAAAAAAAAAATACAATTTACTCAGTGGAAAAAGCTCTTGCAAAATGGAATGAAGTCACAGGGAAGCTACGGGTATTTACCACCCCTTAGAAAAAAAAATTAAAGAATGAGTGTCTGTTACTTTACTGCACTAACACAGGATAGCTGGTACAATTGAAGGAACTTTTAATGTAAAAAAAAAAAAATCTCACAATGAAAACGTTACAAATGTATCAGTACTGTATCAGCTTTTTGAAGCTAATTTACCACTCCTTAAGAGCTTTTGGTTTTTGCAGGTTATACACATAGTATCTCATCTGACATTTGTAACTGAAGAAGTCTGTGGCTTACATGAAAATAAATTTTAAGATACTAGCAGAACTCTTTGCTGTATTTGCTTTAGGCTTTTGCCAGTCCCTGACCTCACACTTCTCCAAACTCTACTGAAGGGGGAGATTGGGAGGGGCCACAGGAACAGCAGAGGTCTCTCTAGGAACCTCACTTCCTGGTAGGGATTTCTCTCCTTGAAGCTACAGAAAAGTAATTTAAGAAAGCATCTTGACTTACTATGTACTTTGGAGAATGTTCTACAAAACCTATATACATTAGAAAGCTTGGTTCTCAGACATACGATATAAAAAGTATACAATATTTTTACAGAGGAAAAATATCCCTTTACCCAAAGAATAACCCGTAATACAGCACCCTCCCTGAGCTACAGCATCCCAAGAGCAGAACATTCACACTGAGGCAGGATGGCATACAAGTTAAGACCACGTATTTCAGTAGGATCAGTCCAGGCAGGCACACTTCCACACCAATGAATGCTTCTGGCCTTAAACCACCCTGTTTTCAAAAGTTAAACTCATCTCCCTATCACAGCACAATACGGATGTAAACTGGGGGTGTGGAGAAGAAAACATTGACAGAGCTCACAAGAAGTCAAATTCAATTTCCTTTTTCAGGTTTGGATACAACTTCTGCCATTAAGTGTAACAGACAAAAAGCATGTTTACAGAGGAAAACAATTCTATCTTGTTATTGGCTGAGTACTTTCAAATATTGTCATTATGCAATCAACGCAACAGGTAACGATCAAGGATGCTGCATTGTGATGGAAAGAATAAAAAAGATCACACAGTACTTGGATTCAAATGGTTCTTAGAAGACCATTGTGAGAACATCCTTCCTGAGAAACTCAGCCAATATACAACAACGTTATTTTCTTCTCATCAGTGTTGCCTAGGACTTAAAGCCCACAGTCTGAAGTATTCTACAAAGTTTGCTTAGTGGATGAGGACAGTTAGCCTTCTTCTCTAGTTTGATATTCTTTGCAACAATGTTTACCTGGAAAACGTGCTAGCTGGGGATGTGCTGCTAAGACTGTGGGTGTACCAAGTATTCCCAAGCCACCAAACTCTGAATACCCTGAGCTGGCTGTATGCAGGCCAAAGACTGGGTGGCTGACCACTGGCAAGGCACTCGACACAGTGGACAGGTTACACGGCTGTTCCCCAGCTGTTCTGAATATATATTCTGAGGGGAAAAAACAACACTTGAAATTGCACTATCAGAACAGATGCAACATCATGTGAAGTCCAACCTCAATCATTAGATTTTTTTTTTTTAATTTTAAAAGCTGTCGTTAAATTTCACGTATTGTATCTTCTAGCACTGTCGTTCTATTTCTCCACACAAAGTATCTGAAAACTTTTGCATCTCTAACAAAAGGTCTGTAAGTAAAAATGAAAAAGTGGCATTGTATTTGCCACAGCAAATTCTGTTAGCAGTGGGAAAGGGTCTGTTCCTTTAACATAACAGGGTTAGAAATGGAGGGAGATCATTTTGTTAGCAGAACTATACGATGTACCTATCCTTAATAGACATGAAATCTGCTTCAGGGGCCTACAGTACACAAGCTAATAATGAAGTACGCAAAATAACAGATGCATTGTGCACATTTTAGAAATTATAAAAATCATTTCCAAAATCCTAATAACTCCAGTCATTTTTGAGGTTTAAAATGAAATCTATGTAAGCCAACTTTAAAAAAACAATTTACAGAAACTTTATTTATCACGAGAAAATTATCCATTCTAATGTGCTTTTAGATACAGTTTCTAACTGTATCAAGCATGAAAAATAGAATTTCTAGGGAAGCCATTAGCTTTGCCTTGTAGAAGTTGTGAAACTGCTTTTATACTATACGAGCATTATATTTCACATTTTTAGCTACAGTTGTAGATTACTTGCATTGAATTAAACATAGCTCAATTTCCGAAGAGGATGCAAAAAATTAGTTTTAAATGGCAAATGTACATTTTCTCCTAATTCTTTTCCCACAGAGGTTAATTCTAATCTGACACTATTTATTCTTTCAACTCCATTTATAACGCTTAGAATACTAACTTGCAATCACACAATCAAACAGGAAACATTTGTCTGACTTCTATCAGAAGTTATGCTGTCTGATTTTACCAGTCTGTTTAAAATTACAAGCTTCCATGTATGTGCCTTCCATTTTGGCAAGACTATTCTTTTCTTGACTGCCTAGTGAAAGTCTTAAAGCTCTGCCTTAAAGCAAAATACCCTTTTCAGAAAACTGCTTTTTGTAGGATATATTTCACCTAACTTGATTTCAATAACATTGTATGAAACGTCTATAAAGAGCGACATTTTTAAACAACTTCTTAAGTGGTGTACTGAAGTGTTTTATCCTGACATCTATCCTGTTTAACTTTATCAATGACCTGGAAGAAGGAACTGGGTGCCTTCTCATTAAGTTTGGGGAAGGCACCAAACTGGGTGGGACAAATCAACCCACTTGAAGACAGGGCTGTCATTCAGGGAGACCTGGATACATTGGCAGAATGGACTGGCAAGAACCATACAGAACTCAGTAAGGACAAAAGCAGTCTTGCACATAGGAAGGAACAATTCCTTAAAATAATACAGGCTGCAAACTAACTGGTTGGGAAGTAGCTCTACAGAAAGACCCAATGGGTTTTGGTAGACACCAAGCTGAAAATCAGCCAGCAGCATGTTGGAAGTTAATACCCCTTAACTCAGTGCTCTACAGACTTAATTTAAAATACTGCATGATGTATTAGATCGCCAATACATCAAAAACATCAACCTTAGAGCTGACCATTTTTTGGTTTAGAGGACAGACTAGATGACCTGCTGAAGTCCCTTCCAAGCTGAACTTTAAAGTGATCTATGTCTACAGATATGCATATACTTTACATAGTTCCAAATAAACAAGTAGCAACTGCTAGAAGCACTCTAGTTATGGAGATTGAAGTTCCAGTAAGGCCCATTTACTGTACTTCTCTACAGGATTTTAATTAGCCTATTGAATCACCAGCAGAGTGCTATCACTTGCTACAGCCTAAGCAGCTTGAACTTCTCTTTGTTTTACTATGTGAATAAGATTACCTCCAATATACAGAAAAAGGGTCTCAATGTAAGGACCTTAAACGTCCAATGACATAGTAAGATCGAGCGCACCCTCGGCAAATTTGCAGATGACACCAAACGGAGTGGTGCGGTTCATACAATAAAACGAAGGGATGCCGGACAAACTTGATAAGTGGGCCCATGTGAACCTAAGGAGGTTCAACAAGTCCCATTCGGGGTGCTGCACGTGGGCCAGGGCAACCCCAGACGTGAGTACAGACCAGAAGAGCTCCCTGAGAGCAGCCCTGCAGAGAAGGCCTTGGGGGTCCTGGGGGACAAAAAGCTCGACACGAGCCAGCAGTGCGCGCCTGCAGCCCAGAGACCAACTGTGTTCTGAGCTGCATCACCAGAGGGGTGGGCGGCAGGGGAGGGAGGGGATTGTGCCCCTCTGCTCTGCCCTCGTGAGGCCCCACCTGGAGTCCTGCGTCCAGCTCTGGGGACCCAGCACCGGAAGGGTGCGGGGCTGTTAGAGCAGGTCCAGAGGAGGCCACAAAGATGCTCAGAGGGCTGGAGCACTTCTCCTTCCAAGAAAGGCTGAGAGAGCTGGCGCTGTTCAGCCTAAAGAAATGAAAGCTTCAGGGTGACCTCACTGCAAAAGGGGACTTACAAAAAAGATGGAGGGCTACTCTTTGCTCAATCAGATAACGACAGGACGAGGGGGAATGGTTTTAAACTAAAAGAGTGGAGATTTAGATTAGAGGTTAGGAGGGAATTCTTCGCTCAGAGGGTGGTGAGGCACTGGAACAGGTTGCCCAGAGAGGTTGTGGATACCCCATCCCTGGAGGTGTTCAAGGCCAGGTTGGATGAGGCCCTGAGCAACCTCATCTTGTGTGTGGCATGCCTTCTTATGGCAGGGGGGTTGGAACTAGATGATCTTTGAGGTCCCTACCAATCCAAGACATTCTGTTCTATGATTAAAAATGTACCCATTTGCCCTAGCAGCAAAATAGCACAGTTTCCAGAAAGCACGTTTCTTGAAGAGGGGTAGACAATAACCTCTACTCCCTAGGCACTGTTCACTGGGGGAGGGCAGCATATGTTATTATTTTGCTCCTAGATAACATGTGACAGTATAGGGAGTATGTTCCCAGACTTGTTTTTTACATGGTGACTGTAACACGTTTTTTGAAAAGATCATTTCAGAAGTTTTTGTACTTTTCCTTCAAACCTCCCGCCAGAAGCCCTGGAATTTTCTTTTGTGCCACCAGGTCCTACCACCATCTTTATTTTAAAATTTCTAAAGCAGGTTCTGATCCAAGTCAATACCCTCTAGTAACCAGTTTTAGAACACAACTGTTCAGTTGGAATGAATCTATAAAGACTGAGTCCAACTGCCTGACCACTTCAGGGCTAACCAAAAGTTAAAGCATATTGTGAGGGAATTAACCAAATGCCTCTTGAACATGGACAGGCATGGAGCATCAATCACCATGCTAGGAAGTCTGTTCCAGTGTGTAATTACACACATGGTAAAGAAATTTTATCTAATTTTAATAGCCCGTTTCACAAAGAAACAAATTCATTCTAGAAAACCCGTTCTACCGTCATGACAATGTGATAAACTTGTAAATTTCAAAACGTAAACAATGAGCACATGACATCAGCTTGTGAAGTTCATCATCCTTATCACACATAAAAATTAGATGGCTTTATACTATACTATATACAAAAAAGCATTACAGGTATGGCCTTAAAAAAAATACAGCACTGTGTGCTACCTAAGCCAACATCTGATGTGTCCAGAAAACAGAGGCCATCAATGTCTAAAAATGCATTCAGAAATATAGAAGAAATAAAACAATTGTTTGCTTGTAACAATAAACCAGATTGTAATGACACTTCTCTATTTCATAGAACATCAGTCTGTCCAGCAATGAATTCTAGCTTTTTTTTTTCCTTCAAGTTACTAACCTACTATAGACACATTCTGCATCCCGAAGTTTAACATGGAATTGCACTCCTTAACATTCGTGACTTTCTTCAAAATAGGTTAAATTTTTTTGATCACAGTTTTTGAAATTTTACTAGCCACTACAAAGATAAATGATTGAAAGCACTACTCCAAAGGGCAATATCCATTTCAACAATGCTGGTCTCTCAGCAACAAGGAATGATAACTGTGAATGCCTTTGTTAATATAAATGAACTTCATGGTACAATATATTGAGGTATCCAAACCTCAGAAAGGTATAAACACTTAACTAATGCCTAAAAATATAAAGCATCAATGCATCAACCAGTAGAAATAAAAAAATAATTTGGTATTTCTAACCACGCCAAGGGCACCCCAACTTATACCACAAATCTAGAGAACTACTTAGAGTGACAGAAATTAATTTGTTTTCACCTTGTGTTGTTTATTAATCATTACAGTGCTATCAAAGTTTGTCTTCTACATGCTTTCCAACACCAGACTCTAGATCCTCCAAGCATTCTGTTTGGAGGACATACATAATTTCATAGTACTGGTGAACGTCCCGCAGTGTAAAACTTGAAAACATGGAAAAGGCTGGAAAATGGTTTATATGTATACACAGTAACAATCCTCCAATCTCAAAATAATAATAATTTAAAACGTCTTCATTCAGACCAGAGAAATGTCCAAAATATCTGCTATTTTAAATGAAAGCAAAGCACTGGCTATCTCTTTAAAAGACCCACTCAAAGAGGGGGAGGCAGTGGGGGTTGTATCATTTTAATAGCCTCTGTCTACGCTCACAAGGAAACAACTACACAGATAAAAAAACATGAACGCAACTGCAAGGACTCCACCCTTAACTTGTCTTCATAAATCACAAGCAAAAAAGAAACTAGTCAAACTAATTTTCTGAGAAAAAAAATGAAATTTTCAAAATGGACCAATAAAACTACTCCGCCGACAAAGCCAATACAGAATTCAGGCACAAACACTGCAGATAAACTTATAAACTTTAAAGAGTGAAATATATATAGAACATACAAAAGAGTACCAACCTACTAAGCCATATTTTAAAAAGTATCAATCACACATTAAAAGCCTCAATGGGAGTGCCGTAAGAACTACCACGTGCTTAATGTTGTTTTAAAATTAAATGATTTAGATGCTCAAATACAACAGTCACCTTCAGCCTCCAGCATCCAAAAAGCACTACGCTGAAATTTATTAGAAACAACATTGAAAGAGATAGATCCCATCCCAACCTCATGGTTGGGAACAACAATCAAAACTAACCATTAACCTGTATAGTCTTAATAGCAAGCATCAGATGAAAGAGAATTGTAAAACTCTTAAATACTTGAGGTAACCCTAAAGAACTCTGAAAGAAGTTCTGAAAATATCAAAATGCTAAGACCAAACTGTTCAGCTTTAAACAGTTTTACATGCTGCTATAATCACACCTCTTAAAGATAAAACACTACATTATGATAACATTTACTCCTGTAAGAAAGGGCTATTGACTTGTACTCTTCCGAAGCTGCTAACACTAGGAAATATGCCTATTCATTTTTTATCTGAAGTAATACTGACTCTTTTAAAAATTAAAACAAAAGACTTTCAACTGGGACTTAAGTTCATGGTAATCCACTACTGTTCAGAACAAACTTGGGTTCTTGGAGTGAGCAAGAATGTATTCTCCAAGCTGAGAAACCCTTCTGCGCTGGTATAGTATAACCAGTAAATTCTGAGTGTCCTCTACAGCTTAAGTGTGTTCATCTGCAACTTCCTAAAGAAGACAACTAGAAAACAGATACGTGTACCTGGAATTATGCTTCATATATTTAATTACTATAAAACCAGCCAGAAAAGACGGTTAAGCTAAAATTGATCCAGAATAACAATGTTTTTAATTTTCAGTAGTCCACTACAAACTCACCTTGAGAAGACACATTGTGTTCAGTAGCATGTGCCATTAGAAACGGTTCTCTGTGGTAGTTCTCAGAATGTACTGCAAGTTAATTTACATATGACTATAAACATGCAATCCCAAAGAGAAGATTTATGAGACTCAATTACCCCTCCTCACTGTATTTACTTTGTAGGTATTACAACATCTAATTGTGTGTCTTCTGTAGTGCTGTGCATATAGAGGATTTATAGTTAAACAAGATGAACAAAATAAAACTCATCTGAAAGAAGGTGAAAAATGTAGTAATGATACTAGGCTGTCAGTTTTTGTCCTCACTAGAAAATTCAGTTAGCCCTTTGCTTAGGTACCCTTTTCATTTTAACCTCAACCTAAAAAAAAAAAAGTTTCATTCTTCTCCATACTTAAGGAGACTGATAGCAACTATCTGTATTCATGAGTTCTTTCCTTTAGCTTTTTTTAAATGGTTAAACCCTTGCCTGCTGCATCTGATCTTTTGTATATATTCTCTAAGGACACTCTGTATTCCTAAAAAGAAGTTGGAATGTAGTTTACTATCAGTACTGTCCCATCAGTTTTATTTAGGAGTATATTCATTCCTCTACCTGACACAACAGTACGCTGTGGTTACTGTTGCATACACTCTGATAAGGTATACATTGTTCTAGAGGAATTTTGCAGAAGTGTTCATGCTGTCAACCAGCCAAACACTGTTTTCTCATGAGTGATCCATACTAGAACGGTAATTTCATTAAGTCAAAACTCTTCTGACTGTATAGGATATTCTGTAGACAAGATACATTAGTATCCTAGTCTGTTTCCAAACTGTGTTATCCACTTCTGTGATCTTACATTATTTATATAAAAATATGAGTATGTCCATCAGTCTCATTCTGATAATCAAAGTATGTTAGCTTTTAAAAATCTTTTTTTTTTTCACATTTAATAATCACTTAAGAACGATCAACCATTCCTTCTAAGAGAAGGTTAAAGGCATCTTAATCTGTCCATTAGAATAGAAGGGTCCCTTTTTATTCCAATTCCTTCTACTAATTTTCGTTGCAATAATCAAGTCTTTTAAGTAGCCTCTTGTTATAAACTTGATTGCGTACCCTGTCAGTTGCCAGAATGCATGGTGAGTTAGGACTCTCTATGCTTTGCCAAGGAGATTACACTGCAATAAAAGGTTACTCCAGCATATTTCAAGGTTTTATATTTATATGTGTATATATTTAAAATTCACTCCCCAAAAAGAAGAAAGAAACAGTAAGGACGAGCTAGTTAATTCACCATTTCTTGCTTTGTTGATAACTTACATGACTCAGAAGTTGAAAGGAGAGTTTAATTTACAAAAATGATATCCTTGCACGGAGAAATCTTCCATATCAACTTCCAATTCAATCCAAGATGTTTGACTAGTCAAGTTTATGTAAGACTATGTATGGAATTTTGAAGTTCAGCTTTTCCATCACAACTTCCATTAGAAGAAACTATTTCTCCAGATATAAAAACAGAGTAGAGGCTAGGCTTGAATGCTGAGAACATGATGCATACTCAAGAAGTTTATATCTGAACCTGAAAAGTGGCAGCAAGTCTGCTAAATCAATTTGTAAAACAATCCCCACTACTGAGGCAGTTCTGCAAACTGTGAAGTTCTTTCACATTTAAAATGCATAAATCATTTTAATCCTTTAACACATAAGCACTATGCAAAATATATACATATATGAATTTCCATCCTAAAAATAACCAAAAATGAACATTTTATTTTGATGCATCTGTGAAACCTTACTATATTTGACCATGTATTAATAATTCCAAGTATTTGCAAACACTAAAATCACACTGCAATATATACTTGAGTTATTCTTACCGCATGTGCTGATTGTGGAACTCAGTGATGCAGCTCCAGTGGTAAGGCCACCCTTGGAAACTGCAGAAGGAACAGAAGGTGTAGAAGACACTGGAGATGAAGTAGCTGCACTAGATGAGATTGACGAGGACGTTAACCGCTCTCCAGACTCCATATCTGTAAAAGAGAAGAAAAACATCTACTTTCTGCAGCAGGAAATGAAATCACAAGGGGGCCTACAGGATCGCCTGTGCTGACCACGTTGCAGGAACTGCACTTGACTCAAGCAGTTTCCTGAGAGACCTTCAGGTGAGAGCTACACCACATGAAGAGCACTCAGTTATCAGGGGAATCCAGCGTACTGCAGCAGTAAGGGAATTAGGTACTTCTGTTGAGAGCAACGTAACATTTGAACTTGAATGCTGCACAATGGAACCTATGACATTAACTGCTCTCTCCAATGCCCACCAGTAGCCTTGTCAGGGCCTTAGGGGCACTAACAAGCCTTAACTGCCCCAAGGAGCCTCACCTAAGACAATCATCCCACACCCTCTGCCCAGAAGTTTCATTTGGGTTCAGGCCTGCACCTTCAGCCCTCACCTGAGTCAGGTCATATAGGCCTCTCTGCAACCTCGTCTGTACCCACACCTCATGGCTAGATCCCTTGTTATGTGTTGTAGCTTCCCTCCAGTCCTGTATCAGCCCCTATCTTCTGCTACTCCTGACCAGATTACCTAGGCCCAACCAATTCCTTTATTTTATCTGGATCCTACGCTATCTATGCTAGTATCCAAATACTACTAAACATTCTAAATCTTTTTTTTTTTTTTTTTTTTTTAATTCCAGGACACCTAAATACATACTTTACTCCAATTAAAACTTACTATCTACAGTTAAAGAAGAAATACTTTTAATAAAGAACAAATTAACTACTGTATGCTTTAAATATTATAACATGTTCATTAAATTTTATATTTTTTCCTATTTTTAAAATTAATAAAAAAAATCATAGTTTAAGTCTGTAGCATTCACATGCATTATTTCACACTACAAAAAATCATTTTTAGTATACATACAGAAATCAAAAAAAAAAAGATATAAATGAAAATAAAGTACACTTCTAAGACTCTATGGAATGACCAAATTCAGGTGAGGCCAACAAGTTGTCTTTGTACAGAAACCTACAGTCTTGTTGTCTTTTGGTATTCACTGTTTTAAGTATGGCTATAGTGAATTTATTATATATACACAAATGGCTTAAGAGAAATCAGAAACACACCATAATGGCATTATTACAGTAATCACTTGTAAAAGGAAAGTTGTTTCTAAGCTTCGGTGCACTACATTCAGAATTCAGGATTCAGACTTGGTATTTCACTCGTGTTTCCTAACAAAGACATCCAAAGCTCTCTAATTTCTGCATTGTTGCTCTCATGTTGCATGTTATAATTCATTATTAAAATATTTACCATCTAATATTTTTTATAAATAATAACAGTTAGAAACCACCCATTAGCAATCAGCATTTCTGCTACAAATGGGAAGACATGCTCAGTAAATTAAGATATTTTTTTTCTTTCAAATACAGAAATGGATGTCTTTATAGTTGGCAGGCTTTTAACCAACATAAGCTACCTCTCTGAACTGGCAATACAGCACCAATTAAGATTGGAGAACAAAAATAATAAAAACTGTTCTTTTAATGTTTGGTATTAGTTTGTAGGGTTTTGGTTTTTTATACTGTTGTGTTTTTTTTGGATTTGGGGTGGAGGGAGACTCTCTTGTTTGATGGGGAGGTGTTTTCTTTAGGGATTGCAATTTCAGCCTTTAATTCAGCTACGTTTCTGTTTTAAGTTCAAATAGAATAAATAGAATACTGGTATTTGTTAAATTTTGAGATGAAGAAATGAAACTCTTCCTAGATACACGTATTTTTGCTTTCACATTAAGTCAAATCTTATTTATGTTTAGTTAGTTTATTACTCTAAACCACAGCAGATGGTTGAAACCAAAAAAGATAATCCCTGAGAGTCATTAATCAGGATCAGCAATAATTACACTGTAGACCTAATATGTTCTATGCCTAAAGAGCTCATACCAGCTGCAACAGATCTGTATTCTTTTTAAGCTTGAGAGCATATATTAAACATTTATTACATTTTAGTGTATTTTGCCAGTCAATACTTATGGTAAAGTTTCACGACTGCTTTTTAAACCCTTATATTTGTAAACGAGAAACTAAGTAAAACTGGATTTTTTTTTTTTATTATTCTCTTCCACATGTAGTGATTTGTGTCAGTCCTTCTAAATGCCTTGCTTGAAATTCCAGTTATTTTCCCAAAGTTCACCATGGTGAATAATACTTATGAATACAACTTTACTCAGTGAAAACAGAAGACAATCTCTCTAAAGAAAGGAACAAAAAAGGAAGGAAGCATGTGCAGCTTTTCACTAGAAAAAAAAAATCTGATTAAAAAAAGGAACAGGAAAAACATTACAGATAAATACAACGTTTCATAAACACGGAATACTAAACATAGCTGAAGTTCTACTATGGGAAGCACCAACTAAATAATTTTCATATTTAATGAGCTGAAATTTTTCAAAACTGAATTATCTACCAATTCTATGCTCAAGACCTCTGCTGAAATGTACACTAGCATAGGAAAAAATATATAGTCTCTTAAGTATGTATTAAGAAGTAACTTCCTTGAATGGATGTGATCATCGATATAATAGTATCCTGTCAACATTAGTTGGGATGCCCAAATACTATGAATCTACTCTTGAAAAACATCCAAAAAGTAGATGCACACACCTAAAACTTCCGGTTTAGCCTCTACACACTTATATATTACTTCGTTATTTTAACTATTACCTTGAACACAGTCAAGAAGGTGAAGGTGCAAAAGTGAAAATATCCTTTGGACTTCTTCAACGTCCAAGTGAAATTCATAACAACTATTTGACAGCAACCAGGAGCAGACTCCCACAGCATTCAGTGTTATCTTGCCAACAGAGCAAGGTATTTGGTTATTTTGCAGTCCATGGCTATTTCTAGAGCCAAGATATGTGCTTTAATGCTTAAAGATTTTACAGCTGTTTAAGGGAAGCACATCAGTGTCTTTCAGAACAGACACTCCAGCACAGCCAAGTTCATCACAAATTTGAAATGTAGCTCCATTTTATGAACTAAAATTGAAAATCTAACTCTTACCCTTTGTAGTTGGGCATTGTCCTAACAGGTCAGCGCAAAGAGGGTCAATGCAGAGTCAGAGTGCTGGCCAGGGGGTGAACAAGCATGCCAAGCAGCACCTGTGGGTTCTGCACTACCATGTCACAAAGGACACAGAACCAAAGACAAGCAAAAATATAAAAGCAGTGGTATGCCAAAAAATACAACAAAGCACCACCCTGACCGAAGACGCTCAGAGAAGGAAGAGTAGCGGCTACAGGAATGGGTGCAGTGCATTATATACAAGCTGCAGATGCAGAAGGCACCCAGTGATGCTCCCAGTTCTAATGACAAGGTCTAGTCACAAAACTCGTAATGTGCAGTCTACTACTACTACTACTGTGTTTTAGACACCTGAGGTCTTTAAACTCAAATGAAACTGCTGATAAAATTAATGAGATTCACTTCACGTCTTGAATGCTGTACAAATCTTAAAGACATCTTCAGTGTAATTACGTGACTTTTGATAATTTTCTTTAAGCAATTCACATAAAACTAAGGGCAGAAAACACTGTAACAATTTTATCTTTAGTGAACTAACAGCAAGTTTGGCTTATGTTTCTTCAGTAGCATATCAACCACAAAGAAACTCCATAAATAACCTTAATGTATTATTGTTAGATAGCTACGCTGTGCAAGGCACATGCTGCATTTCTGTATTATGCTCTGAAGCCTTTACAGCTCCCCCCTAGTATCAGGCCAAATTCGATCACTGATGTAACAACTCACTGTTTACAGCATAAGAATCCACAGCAGCAACGATAATTGTAATAACACAAATATACCACATCACAATTCTGCAAACATTTGTTTTAACAGCCCTTATCCACCTAAGTCAACATACTAAAAACAACCTAAATGCAAATGCAGCTCCCTCAGATTGGCCTAAATGAGTGAGATCTGGCTCAGTGAAAATGGAAACTTAACAGGGAATCAGTGGCCATTCCATTATTTTGGTAACATACAATGGGCATTTAAAATAGATTCTGAATAAAATATGTCATTTCAAAAATGCATTTGTTTTTACTCCATCTTTTATACATTTAGACTATGACAAGGTAAACTCAATCAGGTGACAAGAAAAGGACTCATCATATAATTTACTTCTGCCAAATGAGCAGCTGTACAACCTTTCCAGCTTAGGAAAATTCGCACTCATGCTTTAGATACTAGGAGGAGGATGATACGTGGAAGTTCTGAGGAGACAACGTTTAGGATCACAGAGAAGAAATAGAGATGATAGGCATTGACACGTTTGTATTTCAACATTGCTATGCAGATTTGAAAAAGCAAGTAAATATTGGCACCACCTTAACTGGACGCAGAATCTCAACCTTGTCAGGACTGCAGAAGCTGTCATAAAAATAAAAAAGAAATCCATCATTTCAGAACTGATGTTTCACAAACCTCTTTGTTCCAAGGAGGGAAAAAAAAAAAAAAAAGGAACCACAGCAGTATTTCAGCATTTTATACTGACTTGGGATGAACATCACTTTTTAAGGACTGTATTTTTGTGTAAGACAGTTCACCTTAGGCAGATTAAAATCACATTTTCAGGTTATGTGTAAAGAAGGCAATGTTCCATTCCTCACATAACCTTTTTTTTTAATCCTGATTGTGAGACTTAGATAATCTGTTCTTCTGCATTAGATTCTAGTGTTATGGTATCTTGTTTTGCAGAAGAGAAGTTGATAGCGTTTTATACTAAAGTCTGTGAAGGCATTGAGCAAACTGTATATGTAACTAATTTTCAAAATTAAACTATTATTCAATATTTCTGAACTGATACACATTACATTTTCTAAATATATAACAAAAGATTCTTTCTCGGGATAGACCTGAAATAGAGAGCTAACAGGTATCAACATCAAAAATCCTATGTCTATAGTAGTGTGAACAACAGAAAGTAAGTGTTGAAGAACCACAGAAAATAAATTCCAAGTGAGCAAGTTCGCTAAGCATGGTCTGGTCTGTTTTTTTTTGTGGTTTTGTGTTTTGGTTTTGTTTTCTTAAAAATAAAAAGTTATTAATTAGCTCTACCCAACAAAAATTGTGTTTCTGGGGATCACTGCAGAAATCAGAATGTTAAGATGAACAAGCATAAAGATCACTTGTAGCATTTCAGGCATTTGTAAGCCTGTTTTTTATTCCTTTTTATTGTATGCATTAAAAAATATGGTATCAAGTATAGTAGTTCCTCTAATTTTGAACTAAACAATAAATGTGTGCCCAATTTATCCAGTAACATGAAAATCAGGTGATTTTGGAAACTAAGCTTAAAAAAACAATGCATTACTTCTCTTCTTGGCAAGACCTATAGACAACACTTGTTTCATTGCTTTTTACAAACCAGGTAACTTTGATTTAAATCTATGAATATGCATGTATTCCTATGGGCTTCCTTCCTAGAGGAAGCCTGCTTCTCCGTAAAGTAACTCTGACACGGGGGAATTTACAAGGCATTCCTTGACACGGTATCATAATTTATGGTAGGGACTCAAAGAATTACATTTCATCTCTTACAAATTCAACTGTGTGTTGCTCCCAGTACTATGAACGCGAAGGTCTCAGGTTAAAAAATATTAATAGAAGCAGAGAAACAGGACTGATGAGTAGTATTTTGCAGACGCCTAACGAAAAAGTTCATCTTTCCTCTACATCCTGCATTCTGATATTTCCTCCAATATTTTACACTTCAGTAGAGAAAACCTGAATACAGTTTATACTGCAAAAAACAGAGGAATCACTCTTCCCATCCAAGTCCCTACTCCTGATTTTAAGTGAGAATGAATACCATACTTCCAAAGTCACCTAATCCATTCATGGGGCATTCCAACGAGTTTTGTTCAGGACTGATGAAATAAGAGTATCCTGCAGCCAGTATTTTTAGCCGGTAAATGCTATCATTGAGTGTGGTTAGAGGGAAGGACGACAATTAACTTTTAACTATTAACACCTAACAGTAGCTGACATACCAGGGTTTTAGGACAGCGCTGCCTTATGACTTTGTCCACTGTATCTTTCCGGACAAGGCAGAAAGAAATAAAGGAGGAAATAACAGTTTAAAAATGAAAATTGTATCTCGGTTAGAATAAAGTAGAATTTCTTGCGTGTAACAGTAGATAAGTAATAAGTGGAAGGAGCACTAATTACAAAATAACCCATTTTTAAATGAAATTGAAGAGAAGTGAAAAAATCACATACATAATTGGACTCCATAAAGCCTATTACAGCTTTTTGACCATTGCCTATGACAGAATGCAGCAAACAGGGACAGCTGACAGATGCACAGGAGTTGTTGCAGCAGTTAACCAGGTTTCTTTAGAGAACTTCTGGGAGAGATTTCTTTGGGAATCATTCTTCAGCAACTTCTGGTGGCTTGCTGCTGGCAACAACGGCTAACATCTGGAGCCTTTTGCCTGGATCAGCTATAGCAGTCAGTGTCTACTATTTGTCTCCTGCCTACACGTGCCTACACCTGTTGTCTACAGTGAGAGGAGCACCAACCACACTCAGCCAGAGCTAGAGCAGCAGCTACAGAAAAGGAAGGTCATAGCCCAGCTAGTGCGGGGGGGGAGGGGGGGCAGGCAAGGGGGTCCACAAGCCCGAATGATGACTGTGCAGGGCTTGTGATCACCCACCATATGGCATGACCTGAGAGGGCCTGAGCAACTCTCCATAGCTCATCACAGAGCTCAACCCATAAAAATCTTTCCTGGATTTGCTTGGCTTTTTATCCATATGTTCGATTTATCAAGATGAAGCAAACTTGAATAAGCAATGATAGTTTCCTGCAGTTTCAGCTGCTAAGGCAGATTATTAGTAGCCATTTCATATTTGACTACTAAAGACAAAACAGCTTGGAAAAGAAGAAAAAGAAAAAATTATTCAATTTTATCTGACAATATTCACACAGAAGCTGTCCAAGGACTGTGACGATAAAACAACTGGCTCTTCTTTCTCCAAAGAACTTCAAATTAACCTGATTGTCTTAGAACAAAAAAACTTCTCGAATAAACAAGGAATTGACTCACTGAAGCCTAGAGACTTAATTCTAAATGTTATAGACACTTGACCAAAACTAAGTATTTTGTAACTTTTCATGCAAGTAGAAATGAGTTTAAACTATCGCCCAGTTAGAATATCCAAATTTTGCATCGTTATGCTCAGCTGAATGCAGTTCAAATAACGGCTAATTTAAGCACACCTTCAAGAGATTAAGCAAATTTAGAATTCTTGCAATGAGTCCTGAAAGCCTATTATCAAATGATTACAGTAGTATTTTACATTTACATTTTAAAAATGCCTGCCCTCACAACTGTACACAGTGTTTTCCATTGTCAGCTCTGTGAACAAAAAAAGGCATGAAGGGGTAGGAAACACAAGAGAATTTTGGAGAGCTTTCCACTTTCTTCATGAATTCAATTGAACTCAGTTATTGAAAACCATTAGATGCCCATGTGTGTTTATATGGCTATGATTTTTGGTTATTTTTGACAGTCATTTTTTAGAACTTGTCGGTTCTCTCACATTTTGCACAGCAAAATGTCTCTGTCCTCATCGTTAAAAGAGCAATGTACTTCTTTTGCAAAATAAAATTCCAAGTCTCAACAATTATGAGACCATGTCTTACCATTCAGTTGCACTGCTTATCACACCACAATGTTCAATTATCCTTACACACAGGATGATTCCACACATCTATATCCTGAGATATCTTTCCTTATTTGTTACATTAGTTTTAGAGACAAAAAGATGCAATGTTTTGAGCTTCGATACCAGAAAATATTTGGATCTGGAACTTTTAGACTAACACTCCAAAACAAGTTCTAGATATCAGGAGAAAAGGGGAGAGCTGGCAAACACTACCTTCTCAAAATATTATTTTGAATAAACATGAGTGAGACATTAGTTTTTGTTTCCTAAAAA
Organism: Anser brachyrhynchus; assembly: GCF_964034855.1. NCBI lineage: Eukaryota > Metazoa > Chordata > Aves > Anseriformes > Anatidae > Anser > Anser brachyrhynchus. The sequence continues at coordinate 41,968,371 of NC_137701.1, forward strand.
TTATTAGAAGAGAGTTAAGCTTGTAAGTCCTAGAACTGTAAAAAACAAAAACAAAAAAACACCTTTCAGTTCAATTGTGTTTAAATAAATCCTCTTAACAACTACCTATTAGCACCAAATGAGCAGGATAAAAGACAGAAAAGCAATCTATGCAGGCTGGAAGTTAATCTGCTTTTTAAATCAATTAATAATCAACAGTTATATACATAAGCCATTGATTAGAGAATATTACTCTAAACTTGAACTTTCTTTAGTGTATATATATATATATACACACTATATATATACATATTTCCCTAACTGAACCTTGCTTATCATCTCTGAAGAATGATAAAAGACACTAACACAAAGGATAACTTCATGAAAACTACGCATCTGCTCTAACACACACATACAGAAAAGCTTTCAAAAAAACTCACCACAAGCACCATATTTTGCCCACCTGGTATTCTTCTGCTTCATGTTTGGAAAATGAGTGGGCAGAGAAATCCAAATACATAACGTAAGGAAAAGAAGTCCCCACAACTCAATACTTCTGGGAAGAAATAATGCTTTGCACTGCAAACTCAGGTATCTATTAGTGTATGTGAACTCCACAGAAGTCAAAGTAAACAAAACGGATAAATTTGTCGATGCTTCTCCGTAAATCTTTCAAAGAATAAAGACACAGAACAGGATACCTTTTGTCCTGCAGTCCAAAACTTACAGACTACACAATACATCATGTAGTCAAACAAACAGGAAGGGCAAGATACTTTATCCCTTAAAAACTGCTAAAACTAAAACAACCAGCATTCTCTGATGAGTTCTCATATACCAAGTCAGAGTTGCAGAAACACAATCAAATCTTTTGAACAGCCTTAGGCCTTGCAACGGCTTTGACTTTGTTTTAGAATATCACCAAATTTCATTACTAAGAGAGCATGCAAGCACAAAATTCAAAATTGTACCTTCAGTTCTGCAATGCAAGTTACAGAATAATTTTACCCCTTTTCCACATGACAGTGATGAAATGTATACGCTTCTCATGTCATCAGGTGAGTTTTGGCACCTTGACTAATAAAATTATCACTGAGGCATGCTAATTCCTCAAATTTGCACACTTAAAGCACCTTTGGTGTCATCTAACAGGAATGCAATGGTTCCCACTAACAGACTGAGGCAGCAAGGCTGAGACACAGAGAAATGGTATCTGCATTTACATGTTGTTCCGTGCACGTAGTTCTTCAGGATTCCAGAACCAGTTTTAGAAGGAAGTACTCTGTAATACAAATTCATATATATATTTAAATACACTTCATCATTGGTATCCACCCTCATTTCCAAAATGTCACCCTTTGGTTATTTTTTCACCGTTTCTTCCACTTTTAAGGCACTAAGATCTTGAAATGCATTTAAACATTTAAGCAAAAACAAGCCCACTCAAGTTTACCTAAACAGAATAACTAGAAGGAGTAATAACGGGTTCTTAAAGTACAAAGAAACAAAAACAAGCCTCAACAGAAGCCACAGCAGCTATTACCATGTCAGTGGACTACCCTTACCAGCCCCGATCACAACACTATTCCTACAAATTATGCAGATGCAAATCTGACATTTTCATGCTATTTACACACTTAAAGGAAGTGGCTAGAAACAAAAACCCTGACAGATCACATTTTTGTCTCTACATACCGGAGAAGACGGTAAACCACCTATATTGCCATCTACAAAAAGAAAAGTACTAGATTTCAGGCACCTAACAAATACGAATGCTAAACATTCAATTTTCCTCCACTATTAAAGAGTTAAAATACAGAAGACCATTTGAGCTGTATCAGCTGTTGTTTCTTGGCAAAGCTTGGCAATCACTTAAAGATAAATAACGATACACAGTATTCCCATAAACCATTCTTTCACAATTTGAAGGCACACTGTAAATGTAAGCCAGGACATCATGGACACATCGGAATAACAGGTAAGACTGCAGCTCTTTTTCAGGAATAGGGCAGAACGCAGCCAAAGCAGCACCAACTCCTGCCACACAGCACTCACTTCAATAGGATGGCAACAAAAGGTGGCCAGGGCCTATGGCTGCAGCCCAGATCAGGATCTGTCCTTCCACACATAGCACGAGCAACTCTATCCCTGTCTGAGAGTGTCTGTTCCCTGTACTTCCCTCTACACAGAAAGGCAGCCCACGAGCCAGCAGCTCCAGCAGCCATCAGGGCTGTCCCTCCTGTCCCACAGGAATCCAGTTTTGTCCAGAAAGGAAGCATGAAGCTTTGAGCCAACAAATTCAGCCATGAGACACCATGCTTTACATTTACGAGGCTCTATAGTCACAGAGAACGCTAAGAGATTAGGAAAAACAAGGGAGATGTTTTTGCAACATCAGAATTGTAGGACATCGGAAAGAACTGTCCAGGGGTACAAAAAAAAAAAGCTGTCTAGGCACCACAGGAGTGCAAACCCTATGGAGGATGATATGGCATGTTTTGATGGACAAGAAATCTTTAGTATCGAGAGCGCAATATTATTTTGGATCGTATTCTGCAACTGCAAAATTTGCCTTAGCGCCCTTCTAAACTTTGATGAAAAAAAACAAAAAACAGGAATTCATATTTTTAATATAGAACTTCAGAATGTTTACCACAGTACCTACAACTCTGTGAAAACTTCTATGCCATTAACACTAGTATAAAATAAGACCGGCCCTAAAATCATTTTGACCCACTTAACAAAGCAGAATAACACAAGTGTACTGTAACTATCACTTTACAATATGAAGTCTCTTAGACAAATACTCCAAAGCAAAATAAAACCAGACCTGTACACTGAGTGAAAGCTGTCACACACCCACCTAGTCCTCATCAGCAAAAAAAAGAGGAATTACTTGAAGGAAAAAGAACCCGTCAGTTCTAATAAATGCAGAACAGTAAAACATTTCTTATACAATCGAAAAAGGAGACCAAAAGGTTGTTTTATTCAAAAACTAGGTTTATGTTAGACATGAAACACTTCTGCAGATGATAAAAATAAACTATGAACATGCATGACACATACGCGTTTTATGTCTCTGTCCAATGAATGTTGGGATTTTTCAAAGTTAATGCCGGTTATTTTTCCAACACCTAAACAGACTTTAATGCTTTTTCTTTTTAAAATCTCATGCAAACGAGGTGTATTTTCTCATCGCTACTGTCAGATAAGCATTACAAAACAGCAGTAGTTGTCTTATACTGAAAATTTTTAAGTTACAACTCTAAATATTCTTTCTTCAATCTATAAAAATTTCAAACTAGTAACTTGGGGGGGGGGGGAGCACAGAAGAAAAGCACTGAAAACTTGGCATTACAGAAGAACAGATACAGAATATTAACAGCTTACTGTGGAGAGTGATTTAATCAGGAAGTAGCCATTATCCTGTCGCTACAGAGCAATGACAGCACTCCAAAACAAGCCGTAGGTTTTTTTGTTGTTGTTTTTTTTTCCCCTCGGTCACGGAAGGAAGAAAGAACACAAGCTATTGTGCTCTTTGCTATTGTGCAGCTTTGCTGAGCCCAAAGGTTGTCAGATGTCTATTGTCAAAAGCTACCCTGAAAACAAAATGCAAGCAAGCATTTACAAAGCTGTACTTCAAGAAGCATCTATAATCTACCACAACCTCCCTCTGTGTTGCACACAAAACATGGCTGTCTTACTCAGAGATTAGCAATTATTGTAATGAGATACTGTCGGAGAGGGTCAAATAGTACTTCCTGCAGTTTACACATCTTGATTTCCTGGTAAACAAACTGAAAGGCAGGTGGAGCACTTGGATCAACAGTAAACACGCATGCTCACAGAAGCAAAAATCAGCCTAGGTGAAATATACAGTTTTAATAAAATGTGCGTCTGTATTTTAATTACATGAGTTGACACGGCATCAGAAAATGTAAAAATAACTCTGAATCACGAAACAATGTTTTTCTGCAATATTAGATAGCTGTCAATGCTGTACTTCATTGTTTTCTTTTCTAAGCCAAGCCAAAGTTGCAATTTATTTTCCCTTAAATTGTCCTTATGTACACATATGCATGCAATAAAACCTCCTCACAAAGTTGTTTCGGTATGAGAAAATGCTCTGAAATGATAACCCGAATCACAACTAGAAAAATCTGAAACTGAGAAAAACAAATGCGAATCACTGTGTAAGCACTTAAGCACTGATCTCCAAAAAAAATGTAAAGTAAAATCCGCTAATAATATTGAGAAATTATCAAAATTAACTTACTGAATACAATTTTGAAAGAAAAGTAACTTAATGCCTTTTTTTCTAAGCTGCCTCCCCCAAAAAATTCAGCACACATGGACTACGCATATTACAATGATCGGGGGGGTTCCCTACCCAGAATCTTTCAAAAAAAAAGTAACTTCAAGAATCTTCAGTTTAAAAAAAAAAAAAAAAAAGATTTTCACAGTGGAACTGAAGTGGGCCTAGGATACTAGGGAAAATAAATAAATAAAAAACACAGCTCCACCCCAAACAAACAAACGACACCCACCCACCCAAAACCACCTTGACTAATGAAAGAAATGGAAGAAATGGCTTGTTATCCCTCAGCAACTGGAATAAACTATTGGGCCAACTGACAGGAGACAGAACTTATTTAAGGGATAAATCGAGTCAATTTATTGTACAGCAGGTGGATGCAACTAAAACTGCTGAAGTGCCCTAGAACAACAGCACAAGGGCCTGAATGGTAGCATGCTGTAAGATAGAAGATTATTTATATACCTGAGGAAATGCACAAAACTGAAAATTAATTATTTTTCCCTCTTAGCAGCATGAACGAAAAACTAGGGGAAACAGCAATGTAACATGTCTGAGGAAACAAAGCCAGGAACAGAACAAGCAAGAAGTTTCTAATAATGATGTTAAAAATACGCTCAAGAAAAGATCAAAGAAAAGCTATGAAAAGAAAAGCCGACAAAAAGCATTTCTGGGAAGATCATCAACTATGAAAGAGTGCAACTGTAACAGCAAATACTGCTGCTGAATGTAACTTGAGCCAATGAAGCAGTTATTCTGCCATCACAATCTCCCAAAGTAAGACATATTAACAACACGGATCTCTTCAACCAAAACAATATCTAATGCAGGACTTCCGTGAGCCATACTTGTTACAGACTTAATGATCACAGACATTATTTCCTACTTAAATAATTCATTCCCTTAAGTGAAACACTACAGCAAAACATCAGTTTAACAGTCTCCTACTGTTATCCACGTTGCAAAAAAGTGGTCTTGTCAAACAGTGTACAGCATTTCTGAAGGAAGAGTAAAAATCCAAGAGAGAAAAGCCTTCTGTAAAGACAAGGAGTACGAGTACCAACAGAACTCTTACCAGTAGTCTTAAAATACTTTTAAAAAGCAATATATATTGTATTTAATTGAGGTACGTTTGGTACTAATATCACAGCAAGCAGGCTCTCACAGCAAGACTTAAGAGATACTGATTTGAAGTCCCAGTCAGGGATTTATTATCCACTCCAGAAAAACAGCCTCAGTGAATTTGAGTCTCGCATGACTCAGTGAGAATCACGTAGGTTCTGCATGTTCAAACACTACCTTACAGAAGATCATTTTTCTAAAATTGTATCAACCCGAATTGCTCATCACGTGAAAAATATTTAGTATGGAACAGCTGTTTTGCTTTGAGATAACAATGGAGGAAAGAGAGACAAAATATAACATTGAAATCAGCTAAATGGAAGGTCTGTATTTATTTTCTGAACTCCAGTTTTAAGTAGACTCATAGAAATTATAGCAGAAACTACAGGTAGAAACTACATATACAGAACAACAACTACTAGCCCCATTAGTCAGAAATAGAGCAAGAATGACAACTCAGCAGTGTCCTCAAGAATTCTATGGGCTACTAAAATACTTGTCCACACTTCGACTCCAAAACCAAATTATCAGGTTTATTGAAGAGCAGAACAGGATACTGAAACGTAGCTATGTCTTAAATATGCATTAGTGCCTGACTTTGTAAAATGGCACATCATCACTCTGTGGAGCTCAACTGAAGAGCTACTGTCTTCCTGGGAAATTTAAAAAATATTATTATTTTTTATGCAGCACATTCTAGCTACAAATACAAAATACAAATACAAAATACAAATATTTTTTTTTTCTTATATATATATATATACACACACACACACAGAACAGGAATTAATTCTATGGTCATAAAGAGAATACAAAATCCTGTTGCTGTTTTTTGTTTGTTTGGGTATTTTGTTTGTTTTAATAAGTACTATTAAGAACTTCTTGCAGAACCATGTCTCCTTTCATGGAAGCTATGTCTCCTGTCAAAGAGACTTCAAAAAGTTAGAAATTGTACTGCTACAAACTACAAGAATCATCTCAAAACTGTATCAAACAAATATCAACTCCAAAAGAAATATGAGCCTATCTATAACTACCTGTATCATTCTAGTAGCAGTATTTCAACACAAGTTTTGATTTAAAACACCATAGTTTACCCTTTGATAATGAAAAGTAAAAACAGTTATGCCATTAATGTTGCTTACGCTCACCTGAAAGAAGAACAGGTAATCTCTACACAACCTATACTGAATGCCAACAAAGCCAGAGACCTGCATTTTGCATCATACCCTGGATACCAAAATCACTGCAAAAATTACAGATAACTTTACAACAAAAGCATATTTAAAACAGTGGATGTTTATCAACATAGAAACAACACCTAAATTCAGTATCATCTGTGAATTCAACCTGCAGCAATAGCTTTGGAGAACAGGAACTCCCTGCAGTCATCTTTGTAATGCACTAAATCTATAAATTAATTTCTGAAAGTTCCACATACAGTATTGGTCTATGTTTTGCTTCTGGCAATTTTAGCCAGAATCCTTTGACAGTAGCATGGATGAGTAATACACACAACAGGGCAAACAGGACAATTCATACTTTCAGAAATCGCTTTCTGGGGCGTGGCACCAGAACTTCTAAATCATCTTCCTCCTCAAGAAAACATAATGAGCTAATGAAAGTAATCTCCAACTAAGCTACAGAAAGAAGGGAGACGAAACCTTTCCTCATCCTACCTGTCCTGTGCCAAGTCTCAACCACATTTTACACCAAAGAGCCATTCACATTATCGCATACCAAAGCAAGTCCTAGGAGTTAGATTCTGACCGCATTCACAAGCCTCCACATCATTGTTCCCCACATATGCTACTGCAGAAAAGTACACTTGGGTGCCGTTATTACACAGGGTAACACCAGACGTTGACATTGTTCTCTACAATGGCAAACATCAAGATGCAGCAGGAGACGGATCATCATCTCATTTCAATTAGTTTCTTACCACCAAGAAAAAACACACCAAACGATCTTTTAAAACCCATCAGCTGATGCATTCTTACGCTGGTTACAGCCCTACCAAGGCAAAGGGTCAGGAAGAGGTTCCCCTTCCCAAGGGGAAAGGAAGGGTAGCAACTTTCTCTTTGTTCTACACCTCCTCCATATTCCGGTCACACACAGTCTATTGCTCATGATTTTGCTTCATTTAAAGTACCATTCCATTCTCATTATTTACTGAACACGCAGACACTTCATCTAGCAATCTGATTTCTAAAACTGTATCTTGGAATTGGAATAAACACAGTGGTTACTGAACTACCACTGAGAAAGAGCCAGCCATATTATATCATTATTAAATATCTCTAAAATAAATAAATAAATAAGAACAGAATTGCTCAAATGCATATAAAAGGCACTCAAAAAAAAAAAAAAAGGCAAACAGGAAACTGCAGTCTATTCTTTACATTACTACGGTGCCCAAAAGCCTTCTTCATGATAGTTCGTTACCCAGAACTAGTCACAAAACTATTCAAAATTCCCCAATTCTAATTCAGTAGCATTTCATAGATTTTCTGCTAAACTTTGACCCCACAAAGCTACATACAGAATAAATTCTGTAAGCACATAAATACCTGAATTAAATTATCTCAGTGTATTTTAATTTTCCTGCGCCAATGCCTTCTCACCTGCTTCCTCCTTTTGCATAGTGTGTATCAAAAGGTCTTATTAAAGATACAGAGTAGCTTGTTCACTACCAAAAGAAACTAAAGCATACATCCTAAGGATCCTGTTGTCCTCCAGTATACTAAACCATGTCATTTCATATTACAGCTGATTCATCTTATGATAAGCACAGTTTTTCATTTTAATATTTTTATGGAATATACTGAAAAATATTAAGAATCATGTCTGCTGAGATTTTACCGAGATTATGTTTATTTCAATGTTCCATATGTTACTATCAGATACTTTAAAAAAGCAGTACAGAGAACAACAGTTAAACTTTTTCTTTTTTTGACATGGTAAGCTTAGTATTAACTGTTATTTAGTTATTTTCAGGAAAAGATCACATAGGTTACAAACATGGCAAAGAAACGCACAGAGAAAGGGGAGGGGAGAGAACACTGCTATTCTCCATTAAAATAACCATTATCGGGTTATTGGAAAACTGAAATATAAAACTACTTTAAAATATAAGGGTGTTTTTTGTAAATTTTAATAGATTGGAATAACTAAAAATACATATTCTTTAATTTATCTATCACCACAGCATCACACACACACACACACACAAAGCCTCTGAGAATACAATATTCATTTTGCTGCAGAAGAACAGACATTGCATAACAATGAGATTTGCTAATGAAATCAGCCATCAACCTGGAATACATATGTATTAAACCAAGACCTCAGTGTCATTTTCTTTTTGCATCGTTTGTTCGTCCTCTCGTTTTTCCTCGACCTTTCACTACCTTGTCCTCCCGGTTTCGCTGCTCAACTACAGCAATACTGTAAAACATTTTGTTACCATTATGGGCAAAACTTTCCATTTTACAAAATTTATTTCTTAACTTATTGCATGGGTTCTCTCAACATTGATTTTTCTTTCAAGGGTGCATTAACAATGAGTGCTAAGGAGACAAAGGAATTTTACTTCTCTGTAGAACTGTTGGAGTATCTAATGAAAATTGGGTGTCACTTGGAACATAAACTATACTTCCACGTCTAGAGTTGTATACCAGTTAATACAAGGAATAACACACATTATTAAAAAATCTTTTCTGTATTGATCTAATGGATAAACATGAACAGAAGTTAGAATTCTGACATGAATAGAGATTCGATTCTTTTGCATCAACATGAAAAATTATCACAAAACGAAGTAAAACAATCCAGCAAAATCAACAGCAGTACATATAAGCATAAACTGTACATATCTGTTATGCAAAACATGTTAGTGCATAAAAACATGAATGGTGAATGCAATTACTTATTCAGTGCTGACCACAAAAAGACTAAAACATTACAAAAGGTATTTTTCTCTATATGTATCTAAATGCTATCATATTTTGGTTTTGTGGGATACAAGCTGCCCTATACTTCATAGGTAAAAAGCAATCTGTTTACACCACTAGCTCCATCATTATCAAGACTGTTTTGAGTTCAACTAAAAACTACTGAAATCAATAATATGCTCCAGTGTTTTTTTTTTCCCACTTCTCTCAGTTGTTGTTTTTTAACTGAAATGCTATAAATAAAATACTGTTCCCATACTGCCACTATAAAGTTAGCTCCAATGTCATATCAACACGCAGTAAAAAAACAAAAACAAAACCAGTTTGCTGCTTTGTTTGGTAGGTAGTTGAAAAAATATGAAAAACAAAATACAAACATTCCAAAACTCTAATTCCATAAAGACAAACAGCCAACTATAGTCATTTTTAGTATACCAAAACTGCTCCTTTGGAATAAATGAAAGTAACTTGTAATTTATTTTCTTGTTTTATCTTGAGAGCATTAAACAAATCATTTTATACATAAGCTGGCCATCAAAACACCAAAAACAAACAAAAATGCACAAGACACCACTAAAAAATTGAGAAGAAATAATGAAGTGTCTGAAAACGGACTTAACCATCCCTGGAGCTAGTCATATCAAATCATCATCATGCATTCCAAGAAGAACAGCTTCAGGACAGCTGACGTAATGAACACGGTAAGTAGCTGAAAACATAGAAGTTTAAGCACTCTACTCTTCACATGGGCTCCAGTTCTTTAAAAGTTAACAAGCATTTATGTCATTGAGAGCTTTGTGAGCAGAAAGAATATAAAACGTAGCATTACTTTTCCTTCCACTTCTCTCACTTCTGAAGATACACAGCTCTACAAGATAAATACTGAAACACAGCATCACAGAATAGTTAGGGTTGGAAAGAACTTGAAAGATAATGTAATTCCGATCCCCCCTTGCCATGGACAGGGACACCTCCCCACTAGACCAGGTTGCCCAAAGCCCCATCCAACCTGGCCTTGAACTCTTCTGGCATGGGACATCCACAGCTTCTCTGGGCAACCTGTCCCAGTGCCTCACTACCCTCAGAGTAAAGAACTTCTTTCTCATGTCTAATCTAAATTTCTTTCAGTTTAAAACCATTCCCCCTAGTCCTATCACTACACTCTTTGATTAAGAATCCCTCCCAAGCTTTCCTGTAGGCCCCCTTTAGGTATTGAAAAGACACTGTAAGGTCTCCCCGGCACCTTCTCTTCTCCAGGCTGAAGAACCCCAACTCTCTCAGCCTGTCTTTGTAGGAGAGGTGCTCCAGCCCCTTGATCATCTTCATGGCCCTCCTCTGGACTCATTCTAAGAATTCTTCTTATATTGCGGGTCCCAGAGCTGAATGCTGTACTCGACGTGTGGCCTCAGAGCTGACAGGTGGGAAAATCAATTCCCTAGTCCTGCCGACCACACTATTCCTGATACAAGCCAGAACGATATTTGCCTTCTTGGCCACCTGAGCATACTGTTGGCTCATATTGAACTATTTTCCACCGATACCCCACGTCCCTTTTCGACTGGCAGCTTTCCAGCCACTCTTCAGTCTGTAGCGTGCATGGGACTGTTGTGCCCCAGGTGCAAAAAAAAAAAAAAAACGGCACTTGGCCTTGTTGAACTTCGTACAGCTGGCCTCGGTCCATCGGTGCAGCCTATCCAGATCCCTCTGCAGAGCCTTCCTACCCTTGAGCATATCAACACTCACTCCTAACTTGGCGCTGTCTGCAAACCGACTGAGGGTGCGCTCAAACTCCTCATCCAGATCATTGGTGTAGACACTGAAGAGAATTGGCCCCAGTACCGAGCCCTGGGGGACACCACTAGCTACCAGCCTCTGACTGGATTTGGCTCCATTCACCATGACTCTTTGGGCCCGGCCACCTAACCATTTTTTAACCCAACGAAGCATACATAAATATATATTAGATATATTTATCATTTATCTAATATAAACTTCCAGGCATATATAGTATGAGGCTGTCTTACTCTCATTTGTGCATGATCATGTTCTAATAAAAAGACGTATGAAGACTATTTTGGATCACACACTACCAAAAGTACTTCAATTTCAATTACAAAGCATCTGTCTTTCTGCAAAAATGCCGAATATGCTCTGTCTCAAAATGACTGGAACTGAATAGATAGAAACACAGTTAACTACAGTGGGCTTATCTTCAGGAGCAAAGGCTGCACAACCTTCAGGGGTTGAAAGAAAGACTTGAATAGAATAACCTTAACCCTTACAAGTGCTAGGTCATTTTCTTCCGTTATGAACAGTGACGGCTTTCTATAATTTTAACAATTGTCCCGTAGGCTAAAGAGTACTGCTGGCAGGTTATAGTTGTGTAATGCCTGCACTTTTAACAGTAACGTACTACCCTATAATACAGGTTCGCTGTCCAATTGAGCATTTCCTCTACAAGATGTTACAGGCTCTCAAGACTATATACTACTTCAACTGAGATCAGTAGATTTATTAGTATCTACCCAGAGCATATGGATGCTAAGATTATAGAGAAGTGTTAAAAACCAATCTTAATCCAAGTGATTGACTGAGAGAACAGATTCTAAGACATCCACATCTATTGTACATATGAAATATATGATTCTGGTATATAACTGTTTACTTTAGACAAATGTGCATGTATCTTAAGTATAGGATATCAAAACCTAACTTTCACTATTTGGCACATTTTTAATTAATTACTCTACAGATAAAGGTGAGCCCTCATTCTGTAGGTACTGACGCAACCCCACACATTTAAGCGAAGCAGATTAGAATATGGACAAAACCATAACAGCAGTATACAGAGAATCAGATGCTGACGACTGCTAAAAATACCTGTTTTTTTTTTTAATCAAAGAAGAAAAACATGAACTCACAAATGAGATGGAATTTATCAACCGTATTTGTCTTCTCTAAACTAACCAGAAACAGCTTCTCCAATACATCTTAAAATTCTGTATTTTACTGAAGAAAATCATAGATACAGACACTACAAACAGAATGTAAAAACTAAAAATGTTGAGTTTACTGTTTCTCTTTGTGGTTTAAAAACATATTACAACGAATTCGCAGTTTGTATATTATTTTAACATTGAGTGCTGTACTAGCAGTTGTATATACACACACACAGATACATGTGCCTTTAATTATTAACACATGTGTAGTTAAAAGCTGTTTTGGGGACTTCAAGGAGAATTGGCATGCAAGCTTCAAACATTACTTAAAATCTTGTAATAAAGCAAGCTTATGGAATATCCCAAATTGTACTGAATTACGACTACTATTTATCTGCTTGTAGTGAATAAAAGTAGAAGACAATTTACTAAAGCACACCAGGAACTCCTGAACACTAGAAGGTCACAGCCTGTGTGCTGAGCCGCTCAGCAAAAACATCTATGATGTTCCAGAGCTGCCATTTTTCTTCCTTGACAAAGACTCCATCTGTCACAGTGCCATTTACAGCCTCAGAGTCAGAATATCAATGATTTCCAACCATTCCGTAAGTCTGTTTTCACCTTGACATCACCTCTGTAATACGTCTAAACCAGATCATATATAACCCCTCTACAAGCTCTAAACTCACGCTTTATTAAACCGATAGCGTTTAAGCTGTGCTCTAATGTACCATTTTTACTTGCTCTGAACTGTACAACAAAATTAAAACTCCAAATTGTCTTTTCTGTTGCTGTACTTGTTTTTTAAATAATTTTTTGAAAAAAAAAATCCTTCAAGTATTAAAAAAATTAAAAAGCAGTTAAAAATCTGATTTTAAAATGTCTGCTTTTATAACATACATAAAATCTAAATTTATTTATTTTTTAAAATAAAACATGCCTAGTAAGATCTTTTTTTTAAACAAGACCACCGTGCAGAATAAACTATCAGTTTCACTGAAATCAACAAAATTACATTTGTCTGTTTCAGTTCTACATCTCTTTAACCTATACACAAACTGGTATTTAAAAAAAAAAAAAAAAAGAATAAAAACCCAGGTTAGAGTTAGGACAAAATAAGGAAAGATAATCTTGCCTTACTCATACAAAAATCAGGTACTCAGACAAAACAGTTTTTTATTTAGTTATTTATACACACTACTCCCACACAAACATTCCTGAAGTATAATATACATTCTACCAGCTGACCTGTCAGAAGACTACTTTAGTGAATGTATTCCTTCATCGCAACTTTTGGAGTCTTCAGGAAATTCAGTTAAATGTTGCTTCTCCAAGAGTTATTTTTAAACCTCCAAGTTCACAACTTGATTTTACAGTGAAACTGGACCACAGGAGTAACATGCACACACAAAATCTCACAGCTAGATGTCCACTACTGCCATACAAACCCTGAATGTATTAAATACAAGGGAGCAAAATATTTGAGCACTAGACAAAACTTGCAAGCATCTTTATAAAAATTTATATCACAATCTCTGTAAAGTGTGTATTATACAAGCTCAACGTTAACTCTTATCCTTTTTCCTCATTGCCTATGCCTTTACCTCTTCCTATCCTATCAGTAATAGCATCAGATACTTCATAAATTGTATTAGTTGTATTTCTCTGCCAATCTACCTGCACTCTGCCCACCATTTACTGTTGTTCAAGCTGCTTTTAATACTCAAAGCATATCCTCAATTTAAGCCAAGAATATTTTTCAAAACCCATATAGAAAAAAATGTCTCTTCATCAGCCAAATATACTACCGCCCTAGAATTTCCCTAGCTAAATCACACTAGGACTCAGGTAGACTGCAGTATAAAGGTGAACCAATTCAGGCATTACCTTTGTGCTTGCCTTGCAAACACTAGGAACATCAGATACTCATGGATACATAGCCAGAATGTTTATTTTATGACTTACGGCTATTCACCTGATGCTCTAATATCACATCTCTCACCCCCCAAAAATTTTGTTCTATTCTACATCTGCCAGCAATATACATTTCAGGTGTTTCTTATCTTATCTACCATTCAACTTCCCCCACTTATCTCATTATCACTAGCTAATCAGTCAGTTTTTCTAGTGGTGGTAAAGTGGGCTGGCAAGCTATACAATACAAGGAGGCAACTGCATGGAACAGACTTAGCTCAAAAACGGAGTGAAGTGCTGCTCTGTGTTTGAGACAAGAATCAAATCTGAATAAGGGCACCACACTGCATCCAAATTTAAGACAGGTTCTAAACCAGGGAACATGAAACCCAACGGAAAACCAGAGGAACACATCTTTGAGACAATGTGCTACAAAGACGCCAATGCAGAAGAGCTAAGGGGGCAGATAAAATAATGTACTTAAATACTGCCAAATCTGGGAGATAGCACTGCACTAAGAAAGTGTACTGGGTTTATGTGGAAAGGTTTTGGTAGCAAGGTGGCTGCAGGAGTGGCCTCTGTGAGAAGAATCCAGAAGTCTCTGACAAGTCCTGACTGGCCCCATGTCAGAAAAGGGCCAGTTCCAGCCATCTCCAAAGGGAGCCACCAATGCTCAGAGCTGAGCCAGCGAGCAATGTTGTCTGCACCTCGTTGAGAGCAAGTTTAAGAAAGGGGAAAAAAAAAAAAAAAAACACTCCAAATTTGTTCTAATTCACCCTCATACTCCTAGCTAACAACTCAAAGACAATATCTACATCCTTATCATGAAAAGAAACTGGGTGGTTTTCAAAAAACCTACCAAGTGCTTACTTCTACCTACTTTAGATAGCATCATTTAGGAATCGTTTAACATCTTCTTCGATCCTTTTTTTTCTTTCACTCCCCCCAAAAAACACCAAAACGTTAGATATCACCCATAATGACCCTTCTACTAACTGCAGCATTCACCATCTCTAATACTTCCATAACGACAATATAAACATAACCCATGAAAATAACTCGTCATCATGATACTGTTCAGATTGAGGACTCTTCTTTCCTTCCCATTTACTCTAAACATTACACTGCCTTCTGTTCAGCAGATTTTTTTTTTACTCTTAAACCACTTGTTTAGTTATAGTCTTTAATTGTTTACCTAAAACTATAAAGAGAATTAATAGTGTTATCCATATCATATCTCAAGTACTGTATCAACATTCTCCATTATTTCTGTTCCTACAAATAAAGTGGAACTGTGAGAATTCTTTTATTTTTTTCCATTCAAAGCTCCAATAAAGTAAGCCATCGTTAGGGATGAAAAGAATTCAACAAGTGGGGACAGAAATTAGTATCCTCAAGAACTTTTAATATGGCCTAAGAGGAAAAACAAGCTTACAATGTACATGGAAATACTACTTGAATTTTTCTCCAATCTTTTCAAGCTCTCCCTCAAGCAACTTATTTCTTGCAATAGTATACACACTGAAGTTCAAAAATACACCATTTCTTTGTTTGAATGTCACTGTTGTTACTGTATTACTTCGTACAAAGAAAGTATATTCTGCAAGCCAAAGAACTGACTGCACTCATAAAAATGTTAGAGATTACTAAAGATACGCTTTTTCTTCTTTACAGATTTTATGTTCTTCATTCTTCACAAAAGGATTAAGTAACTTACAGTTAAGCATAAAAAGACAAGCAGAATAAGCTGGTACACTGAGTTAGTACAAATGATCAGCCTTCAAAATAAGCTTGTTTAGAGAAACAGATCTACATGTGGCTATTATTTCCCTAGCATTTTTAAGGCCTACAGGAAAATTGATCAAAGTAAAAATTCCTCCTCTACTTATCCAATTGCGTCTTTAAAGAAAAAAAGAGAAAAAAAACCTTACTCATGTCAACTTCACCATTTATGGTGCATTCTTCTCATTCTACTACGGCATTTTTTATTATTATTTAGTATTCATCTCAACAGTTTCACAGTGTAATAGAGCTCAGCTGCAGCCATCTAGCAGATCTCATTCCATGGGTGTCCCTCTAAGCAGGGTCTACACTTGTGTGTAACAACTTCCAAATTATTAGGGCCCTAATAACACTTCAATGTTCAAAAAGTCAGAGATAAATTTTCAACTCAAACAATGGTCATGTGTATCTGTACTTTCAATGGGGATGAATCTCCTTCTCAAGGAAAAGTATCATATTCTTTTTTAAAATAAGACAGAAAGCTAGCCATTTCAGAATTTTAAATCCCAAGAAAACAGTAGTTTTAAGAACTAATTAGATCCTACTTCTTCCCCAAACCCAAACATGCAAAACTGGAAGCTTCTTCTAGGAAGTTCCACAGCTTTCTTCAGACACAGGGTAGCTGAGAACATAATAGTCTTTCGTTTGAGATTTGTGGCTTCGAGTTAAGTGCCATCTTCAGTACACCTCAGTAAAGAAGTTCTCATTAACAAAGAAACCACAGGTTTCAGCTTTTTGTGAAGATAAAGCTTTTTCATTACAACTAGCTTACTCTACAAGAGCAGGCAGTATACTACTGTATTGTAGCAAGTTTCATGTCTTTTTTTTCCCACCTTTAATAACACGTTTCTTCCTATTTAACAGATCTACTCTCTCCAAATGAATTTACTGATTCTCTGAAGTCTTCAGATGCTGTATTCTCCTCAATACAGTATCAAGTCACATATAGTGCCTTTAGTATCTTCTTTCTGAAGCATGAAGTACAGAAGGCATGAAACTTGAAGTAGTTTGAAAGCCTGAGCCTTTTAAATTTAATCCTAAAAATTATTTTAATCTGTATTTAAAAATTATTGATTGAGCCTTTTTTTCTTACCTTGTTGTCAGTGCAAATTTAAAAATTATTGATCATAGTTGCCTCTAGGATGGGTGCCTGAAGGTCTCTAATGAAATGTAAGACTCCACAGTACTGTACAACATTGTCTGGGATCTAGTGACATACCTCATCACTGAACATAACTTACAATATTTTTTTTACAATGTTAATTACCTTCTTTTCAATTTTCAGGGTGTATTACCACAGACATGTATGAAGAATTGATGGTTAATTGAGGAGCACCAAAACTATAAACCTAAAAAAACATTTCAAAGCTATACAGATTTCCTTCTCTTATTTTGTATGTCTGACAGTAAGTACAATTAAAGTAAAAAGATGTGCCTAGAAGTTGCACTTCAGCATTGCTAGTTGGGCTTTCTGTCTTTTTATCTATTTTAGTTTTCACCATTACCTTTGCCTAAAGCACAGGACTGGAGTACGGAAACAAAGTGCTTATGTCTAATCATGAAAAAAAAAAAAAGTAAATTGATATGAATGCAAAATTCTTCATTTCCTAAAAGTCCAATAAACTATCTATTGATAAAACAAGATAATTCATACTCGCTATGTTGCAAATTATTATACTAGATCTCTGAGCATTCGAAATAATTTCTTTAGGTTGTTAAAATCGATTTTGGAATGAAAACTCTTAGCAAAATCTCTCAATTCATTTTAAATGTTCTCCACACTGCATAAAGTCAGACATCGAAAATTGCACTCTACCAAATTTATATTTCATTCCTACCTAAAAGTGATCACTTGCTATTAAAGTGCAACCATGCACTGATTAAAGACCTACCCAATGGTTAAGACTGAAGTCACAAACGTAATTACACATGTGAACTAAAAATCTAAAAGACTTGCTGAATCAGGACCCGGATGCAGAATCTGGCACTAAACCACAGAGTATATAACATTTTAACTTTTTTCAGTATGATTTGTGCTTTTCAGAAAATTATCAGAATGCTTACTGCTATGGCATACTTACTGTGATGCGTTCAGTTCTGTGACATTGCTGTTTTGCAAGCTGCAAACAGAAGACAATTAATGATCAACTGAATCATACTTTCATCAAGTAACTTTTACAAGGACAAAGACACATCCAACAGAACATTACAATTTCTCAAAAAAACAGGTCTATAAAATATTTTGAGTACACTGAAAACTCTGTAATTATCTCACATACCCAAATATGAAGCCATTAAAACAAGAATACTTTAAGGCAAATGTTATGTAATCACACTCTTTGGTTAAAATCAGTTGTTTAAGTATGTGCATCGATTTCACCCTTACTAAACTGTGGGTATATTACAATATGTTCCCCTTTGATGTACACAATAAGTCAAAGGAATCTTTCTGTTAAAATGCAAATAGAATTCCATCCTCACTGAAATCAATGGGCCTTTTCAATTTCATTTATACAGACACTTATTTCATTCCGTTACTGACGCTCTTTCGCACAAGCATTTCAAATTCTATTCATGCAATGAGAATTCAGAAGCATCTCCATTTAAACACAAAACCAATACATGTCACTGAAAAATTAAAACTAAAAATAGTTTTTCAGCACTTGGATTGCCTTCTTCCCTGAATTTTTTTCCCATGTAAACACACAGCTGATATTTTTTCTATTTGCTATACAGCGTGTAACAGATGCAATCTGTGGAATACAAACATTTGAGGAGAACACTACTTGCCACACCAGCAAGAATCTGACATTGCCTTGGTTTTCCAATACACCCCACACCAACACCCCCCCCCGGAAGACCTACTGGAAGAACCAGTGAAATTTTGCAAGTACAGCTTTTAAAAATATCTTCTCTAGAATTAAACATATACTGAATACAAAGCTTGTGGATATTTTCTTCAGATACACTGATAGACAAATTTAGTTGACCAAATATGTATAATTTCCCACATATTAAAAAAAGCTACAGTCAAATGTTTTGTTTTTTTTCTTTTCCTTTTTAGGCATCAAAGCCTTTCTTCTCTTAAGAAAAAAATACATAAAAATAGACCTCCTTACTCTTTTTTCTACAGCATCCCACTGACAGGAGCATAAAGCTGGCCTATCTCACAACGACACAAAGTCAAGAAAATATACTAATATACATACACAAAACTTCAGCCATCTACATCAGCAAGAACTTCTCTCAGGCAGTTACAAAAAACTAGGTAATCATTTAAATCTAGTAGTCAATTATATCAACAGCTGCATTTTTTTTGATTTTCATTTGTAATTACAAGTCGTAAGCATGTGGGCATTGATACCAATTGCTTATTTCATTCAGAAAGGAGGAAAAGAGTCTTATTTTTTCTTTTAAGTTCGAAACATGTTATTTCTGTTAGAAGTTGAAGCCCAAGTACTTTCTGTCTGTTATAATTTTGCACGTGTGTTAGCATTGGGTTTACACTGAAACATTTTTGAAGCAGAAGGCTGCAGGCCTCTCTGAGAAGAGTCCAGAAGCTGCCCCATGTCAGAAAAGGGCCAGTTCCAGCCGGCTCCAAAGGGAGCCACCAATGCCCAGAGCAGAGCCAGCGAGCAACATTGTCTGCACCTCTGTGAGAGCAAATTTAAGAAAGGGAAAAAAAAAAAAAAAAACATTAAAAAAAACTGCACAACGGCAGCTGGGAGAGCGAGGAGTGAGAAGCAGCCCTACAACCACCAAGGTCAGTGCAGCAGGAGGGCAGGAGGTGCTCCAGGCTCACAGCAGCAGTTCCCCTGCGGCCTGTGGAGAGGCCCCTGGTGGAGCAGGCTGTCCCCCTGCAGCCCACGGGTCCCACACGGAGCAGATCTCCACGCTGCAGCCCGTGGAGGAGCCCCCGGTGGAGCAGGTGGATGTGGCCTGGAGGAGGCTGCGGCCCATGGAGAGCCCCCGCAGGAGCAGGCCCCGGGCCGGAGCTGCAGCCCGCGGAGAGGAGCCCACGCAGGAGCAGGGGGTCTGGGGGGAGCTGCCGCCCGTGGGGGACCCGTGCTGGAGCAGTTTGCTCCTGGGGGATGGATGGACCCCGTGGTACGGAGCCGTGCGGGAGCAGTTCCTGAAGAGCTGCTGCCTGCGGGCAGCCCCCGCAGGCTCAGGAAGGACGGCATCCCGCGGGAAGGACCCCACGTGGAGCAGGGGAACAGAGTGACCGTGAAGGAGCGGCAGAAACAAAGCGCTATAGACTGACCACAGCCCCCATTCCCCCGCGTCGCTTGCAGGGAGGACATAGAAGAAGGTGGAGGGAAGGAACGCGGTTTTAGTCTCGTTGTAGTTTCTCACTGCTCTAGCCTGTTAGTGATAGGCAATAAATTGTATTAATCTCCCTGTGCTGAGTCTGTTTTGCCCATGATAGGTACTAGTGAGTGATCTCCCCATCCTTTTCTCAACCCTTGAGCCCTCGCCACCATATTTTCTTCCCCTTTTCCTTTGAGGAGAGGGAATGAGAGAGTGGTTGTGGTGGAGTTCAACTGCCCAGCTGAGTAAATCTACCACAATGTTCTACTCCTGACTACCTCTTTAATCCTTGCACAGGTAGAAGTTTTGGTTTTGCCATCAGTCCTGAAGGTACTGAAGAGCCCACCAAAACCCAAACTCTCAGACAAGCATTAGACATTCTACAAATCAGAGGCTAGTGAAAATAAATGTTTAAAACTCCAGCTTGCCATCTGCAAGAGGGTGTTACCAGCTACCTTACTGAGAATACAATGTACAGTAACAGCCTCCACAGTCCTGAACACTGTCCAATGCAAAGAAAAGCTTTCTTGTATAGGAACGTTATCCAGATGCCTAGGGATCCAACTACATCGGAAAATAGCCTACTTATTTACCCATGGTAACAAAAGTTCCAAAACAGAAGAACAGACTAGTAGGAAATCTTGACTAGTAGATCCAGCCTAATGCCCATAGACTGTTGCTCCAATACATCTCCTCTACCAGTTGCTGACTTCGTTACATTTTGTCTGCTCTGAACATATTCAAGTATGCAAAGCAAAGAGAAATGCTTTTTCCACCTCTTCCCTATGCTCAATCTAGAGCAATACTTAGCATAGGAAAATAGTCGCTACTGGCAAAATCCCCTACAACTGTGCTATCAGCAAAGAAGACAGACCTAGACATACTGGAAGGAGTCCAACAGAAGGCCACCAAGATGCTGAAGTGCCTGGAGCACCTCTGCTGTGAGGAGAGGCTGAGAGAGCCAGGACTCTTCAGCCTGGAGAAGAGGAGGCTCAGGGAGGGTCCCATCAATCCTGGTGAGATGGTGCAAAGATCACAGAGCCAGGCTCCTTTCAGTGGTGCCCACTGCCAGGACAATAGGCAACGGGCACAAACATGAACACAGGAGGTGCCAGCAAAATATCAGGAAACACTTTGTTACTGTGTAGGTGACTAGAGCACCAGAATGGGTTGCCCAGTGGAGGTGATGGTAGTCTCCCTCCTTGGAGATCTTCAGAAGCCACAGGGACATGTCCTGGGCACCCTGCTCTGCGTGTCCCTGCTTGGGACCAGATGGACCAAGAGGTCCCTGCTGACCTTAACCATTCTGTGAAGCAAAGAAAAAACTGTAAACGAAGAAAATTCTGCAAGAAATTGGAATCAGCACTTAAGAAATTGCAATACAGAAGACTGCATGACTGCAAGTAAAACCAGGTAAATTTTTCTTTAAGAAAAAAAGGCTTTATTAGGGCTCCAATACTTCAAGTTTTGCACAGCTTAAGAAGCGTTCTCATAGAAAAAAAAATTCAACATAAATCCTGTGCTTAAGCAAAATCACTTTTTACTGTCTGAAGTCTATCTTACAGTTTCCTACTTCACAAACTACTGCAGCGGGTAATGTTATATTTCAGCAAAGTACATTCACATTTTCTTAGCCTTCTTCCACTAAAGGTCTCCTAAAGTTGGTATTCAATCTCAAATGGTGTGATATACTTTCTACCCCACCTGCAGGAATTATAGAAGAAACAAGCATCCGCTGCCTGTTTAAATGCAGTTCACAGAATCACGGAAACATTTAGGTTGGAAAAGATCATCGAGTCCAACCATCAGCCTGATGTTCGAAGTCCCATCCCTACACCGTGACCAGCAGCATCACGTCCACACATCTCTTAAATACCTCCAGGAATGAGGACGCCACCACCTCACTGGGCAGCCCATTCCAATGTTTGACCAGCATGGTTACCTGTGGAGGCAGGCTGAGCTAATGAGCCACAGTGTGTGCAAGCACTGCTGAGGGCCTGAAGCAAAACCAAAACAGGATCCAGGGCCCTGGGGCCTCAGAGGGAGACTTGCAGCAGGGTGATGTAACATCAGCAGCATTAGCCTGGACTTCCAAACTGTGAACCTCCTAATAGTTACAGATTGAAGATTAGATCAGAAGAAGAGATTGTCAGGAATAGCATGATAATTTTTGGTTAACATTCCAAGACCTAATCAGACATTTGCATATTATATGCAAAGACATGAAGAAATGGTGGAGAAAAGGTAGAGGACTAATATCACAAAGGACATCAAATAAGACAATATAAGAAACACACATGAGGGCAAGGAAGGAGACACCGTGAAATCCGCGCCGTCCGTATGCTCTATGATCTTAAACTGGGCTACCATAAACACAACGTTCAGGCTACTCCATATAAACTGTAATTATAGCAAGACACGTAGCTTCTCGTAAAATCAAGGTTGAAAACAAAATAGATCACACCGCTTGATAAACTCTCAGAGAAGTCTCCCATAAATAGGCTATATTCACACTACAATCACTACTTACTGTTCAGCTTATTTTTAGCCAATGTTAAGCTAAGCTTAACAGTACTTAACCATCTTCTTGCAGCACATAACACAGCTCAAGGAGAATATTCAATTACTTACTGCTTTTTCCTTCAGCCCCTGAGCAGTTGCGTACTGCCACCTCTACACTGATGGCGACCCTTACACAAGCCAATTCAAAGCTAGTTCAGGATTCTGCACAAGATGCATCAATTGCAAACACCAGCGTTAGCTGCCCCAAGTTTTGTACACATTTTCAGGAACCAGATTCTACATCTTCTGGAAGTATTCCTTTACCCAGTTGTGAATTTTAACTGACAGCATTTCAGTTTAAAATACTCCTTTCATGTTATTACTTCTGACCAATGCTCTGTTCTGACAGTATCAAAATCCATCTGATTATATTGGTCACGCTCTCAGGAATTCAGTAACACTTCTCTTTAACATCCAGTTATAACGGAGATTGAGATGTACTGCAATAAAGCAGTCTGTAGCCTATTTACACACAGAGAGACATCTTCCATCTGATCAATTCACCTCACTCTTCACTTGGCAGTTGAACAAGTTTCCAAGCCAATGCAGAAGAGAGGAAGGACGCAGCCACGGCAGTGTTGCAGCTCCTTTTAGGACGTAACAGACCTGACTCAAAATTAATTTAAACTCCTACTAGAAAATGCAAGAAGTTTGATCATCCCAAATAGAATGGATTAGATAACTTAATTCGAGTTAAGTATTTGAGGTAGAAATAACAGCGCATCTTTTTGATAAGGGTTTTGATAAGCTCTGGGTTTTACCTCAGTATTTTATAGCTGCCTATCACATTGCTATCATTCAGTTTAAAACTTACTGCCAGTACTTTTAGAACACTGTGCAACTTGATCGCCAGCATACATATGCTATAATAACTAAATGCCACACCAATCGTCGCAAACACGTTTGTGGTCGTTACTTCCTTCCTCTAGAGGCCATCCTCATGGTTTGCTTCACTCAAAACTGAATTTGCATTAGCTGACCAAGTAAGAGTTTGCACTAGTGGGATAAAATGAAAATATGAGAACTATTTAGTAGCAACCACAAGGAAGAACCCGAATTTCTGCTTACTGAGGTTTTTTAGACAAACCATAAAAAAAAAAAAAGCTGTAAATTATCAAGAAAAGAGCCTCATCTTTTATTTATAAAGCAAGCTCTTGAAAACATGACTACAATTAACTACGAGCACTGAAACTCACACTAAGCTCATATACACCAAGACTGAAGCTTTAAATTTAACATTTTGACACAAAAGAAGCATCTATCTTTATAAATAGCAATTGAACACTAAGTATTTCAAAATTCTTCTTTTCCCTGATTAAAAGAATACAGACTTGTTTTGGTCCTACTGTCCAAAGTACAGAGTAAATAGCTGACTTAGGTATACAAATACTATACCAAGTGGAAAATTGAGCTAAAATTAAACAGTGAATATGTGATCTGGCACGAACTTAAGGAAGTTACAAAACACTACCATTTCTGTGCAAAAAGGAAGTATTAAGGAGGACCAAAGAATATTGTTTCAGACTAAATATTTTCTTCTGAGACAAGTATGCATACACACGAACATGGAAATCTCATGTTGTACCACTTAACTCTGCAGTAATATAACTCCTAGCAACTAGTTTTTTCTTCTCCATGTTATTACTTATTTTATTCCACTTACTGTAGGCCCATCAGAAAATCTTTTGATTTATTTTTCAGATTTCATTTTAAAACTGATTACAAAGCGGAAAGCAAACTATACTTAAAGGCAAATACAATGCTACTGCAAATTTAAAAATAAACTACTAAAGGTACAAAAAACAGAAAGTCAACATTCCACACTCAGTAGAGATAAGTCGAATATTTAAAAGAAAGAACAGAAATGTAAAGAACGCCTGAAGAAGCAGACTGTAAACTTCATCTTTTATGTTTGTATTTCCCATTATCAACCCAGCTCAATCAAAGTGTTTCATTGACTTCACAGACACACAGGTGTACAAATTGTTTATCACTGCAGGGACAGTTAAAGTGGATAGGCAATTTTTTTCCTTAATTTGACTATTAACTACGCAACTTGAATGTCACCTAATCCTTTTTTCTGCATTATTACCTCAATGTTTACAAAGTAAAGAAAAAACTTCCTGTGCTTAATATTAGCATATAAATGGAGGTAATTAAGGTTTGAATTAAGTGGGAAGACAGGGTAGAGTGAATTCCCACCTTTGTTACTGATCACTTTGCATTATTTTTTTTTTAATGCAAGAGTAGGATAACTGGTTTACATTCTGGCAATGGCATCTTCTCAACTAAATCAAAACTTAGATTCCCAAACACTGCAAAATGCTGCAAAAAGTGCACCATACAGCTTTGAGGTGAGAAGTTTTCCTTTGTGACTGCAACTTTCTTCTTTCTCCAATATAAACATGCTACAAAAGACGTTTTTTTCTTTTAAAAATTGACTTTGTACTCTTTCTAGTTACATTGTAAACAAAGGTTCACGGAACCTGAGCTTTTACGTTTTATTTTTTCCTGGTTTTCATCAGTTATTCAAGACTTGTCTACTCTGGAAGTTTAGACAACTGACAGAGTATCAGAAACAGAACATTTTTAAAGCCATCTTCCACTCGCCTACTGCCTGCATCCCCAAATCACAAGGGACTCTATCTGGGATTTCAGTGGTATACAAAAAGACATGGGCAAGTTCACCACAGAAAACACTGGACTCGCCTCAATTGATTAGTAAGATATATGAAAATCATGACGTGATAAGAAAAACAACACGGAACAGTAAACAGTACTGACCAAGTTAATACAGACAATGTAGAGAACCGATGATGATGTTTCAAAAATACCAATTATTTCAGCTCAATATGTATCAACCTTTGAAACAGCCTTTTGTTATAAAGAAGCTATCTGCCAAAGCAAAAATATTCTTTGTGATTTTGGAATCTGGTAGTTCAACAGGAGTTCAGTAATATTCCAGTAGCAGATTTCAGCAATATGCCTATTAGTGCTAGTGAAGATTGGGCATTAGTAGGCATGAGGAATATTTAAGTACTAGAAACCAAATACTTTCTCTTATAGCTTAGATTCTGGGTAAAATTTCTTTTAAAAACTTATATAGTTGGGATCTACCTGTTTGCAATTCCTCCAACCTCCCCAGCGTTATAAAGCAGCGTACTAGCATTAAGCATCAGGACTGGAAAGGACTTCCTAGATCAAATCAAATTGCGATTCCACATCACGCAATCTTTTTCGTAAGTGATCAAACACCATCTTGAAATTCAGCCTCCTCCTTTCATCTTCATGTACTCCAGGTTTTCAGCCTGAAAGTATTCATCAGCTTAACTCCATTTGTTTGACTCCAACAATTTCCATTCAGTCTACTTACTGCAGAATGAAAGTACACATTGCTGTTTTTCTTTTAGTTTGTGGGCTAGATGGCAGGAGCATGCAAGCTCTCAATTTTTAGTCATGTTAAACTTAAACTAGTTAAGTTCTTCCAACTCCTGTAAGTTTCTGAATTCCTTACAGTCTGTTCTTGTCACCTATTTTAGTTTTGTTTACCTTGAACATTAATAATCCTGGAACAAAAGAAGTAGAAAGATGCTGTATTCCAGATGAAGATTTATCAGGACGTTCATAAAGGTTTGAAGAAGAAAAATCAACCAAACATCTCTTCACACAGAATGCCCTCTTTTCTCACTAAAACTATTCTTGTATCACATACTAAGCACTCTTCACCTACATTTGACAAACTACTAGAAGCAGCAGGGACCGAAGGCATTTACCTAAATCCTAACTTTGGAAAAACTGAGAGAACATGAAAGGAATGAATTCAACTGCAGTGAAATTCCAGTAGTCTGGGAGACTTAAGGAAAACACACGCATGCAGTCAACTCTGAAGTTTCTATTAACATGAGTACACAAAACAAGTAAGTTTTGTTAACTGACAACTAAATACAAACTTCTAATTAATTCATGCAAGGAGGGAGTCATTGTACGTCTTTTTGGTTTTGGTGTTTTTCTGTTTCTTTTGGTTGTTTTGTTGTTAGGTTTCCTTTGAAACACTTGGAACTGAAGGGATGAAAAAGACCAATGAGTAGCCAGTCACCTTGCAAAGCTATTGTTCACACCAATGGCAATTCGGAATATAGTTGCAAGTAAATCAAGAGAAGTTACTGTTGGTTGCAAGGCTAAATACAACCATGCTGGTAAGCAAATTCCATGAAAATAAATCAGAAGGAAAGTTCCTCTGCACTAAACATGAAAATCTCTTGTTTTAGTTTGATACAGTTAAACATCACTCATCTACTCTGCTACCTTTTCTTGGATAAGGTATCATTAGACCATAACACAGAAAACAAAACTGCTCCACAATTATGTCTCAAATCTGTAGAACTCATAAATGACACAAAAAAAAATTCCTGGGCAATTAATGATTAAAAATATCAAATAAAGAGGGGAGAAGAAACAATAGCATAAAAAGTTAGATAAAACAAAGGACAAAGAAACTAAGGGGAAAATTTGAAAAGACCAACATTTGGAAAAAGGAAAGCAAAGCACAGATGGAAGAAAAAAAAAAAAAAAGCATGACACTGGTCAGGCCAGTTACACAGAACGGTTGAGGTCGGAGGGAACATCTGGGTCCATCTGGTCACACTTCAGCTCAAGCAGGGACATGCAGAGCAGAGTGCCCAGGACCACGTCCATGCAGCTTCCAAAGATCTCCATGGAAGCAGACTGCATACATAACCTCTCTAGTTTTCATCAGGAAATCACTTTGTGAGCAGAAAAATATGGAGGTTGCCCATTTTTATGATTGTCCTAGTCTCAAAAAGCCACATTTGTATTGGGAATACGCTAGCACTACTTTATTAAATCAGAAGCCACAGAAACCCTTTGACCCCTGCTTTCTTCAGCAGGCAGACTATACCTGTGACATAGAGGAAACACACAAGTCAGACCGTCAGGTGGTAGAACACTGCACACAGAGGCTATAAACTGGGACACAGAGACTATAAACACTGCACACAGAGACTATAAACTTATCAATTGTAAGACTGAGGCTTTTAGAACACAGTTCCTTATTCTTTTACTAAAGTAATTTGATCTATATAGCTGGAGACATCTCTCATATTCAGTTCTCTAGGCACAGGGATCCACTTGCGTAGACATAGATAAGACTGTCTAATAATGGTCAAGTAAACACCTTCTACAGATATTCCTTACTAGTCTTTGAATTGTTATCTATCCCCCTAAACCTTTGTGAATTTAAATCGATTTCTTTGAGCATTTTCAAATATTTTTAAAATGTTATTAATAATTCTCATACTGGTACTGGAACAATTACACATAATCTGATTTCCGAATGCTGAAAATCTATATAAAAACTATGTGAAGAACAAGCTTAGTTGTCTTTCAGTGCAAGAAGCCACAAAAGCTTAACTCCAAATTTGAGACTTTATTTATCAAAGCTCTGTCAGCACATCAGAAATTGTTAGGCCATGAACCTTTCTACATCAGGACCTTTCACTGTTATGGTAGATGAAAGCAACGATGTCAGCAGTAACAAGAAGGTCTACATCATGATTAGGAATTTTGATAGAGACTCAAGACTTGAAAAAAAATGATCTTTTGGCAAAACCCATCTAAAAATGCTGAAAGGCTTTTGCATCTCTTAATTAGTTTTCATTGACTCCCACATTGCACAGACATGACAGAATGCTTCTGACTCGGCACTTACAGAGATAAGCCAGCCACACTTATGAGTAAAAAGTGCTGGCCATTCCGTATAACCTCCCATGCGTGTCACTTCCATACATGTGACATATAAGAAGAATGATGTCAAGGCCATTCTCTAGCCAGTGGGGATGTGTTGATTAACAACTCCAGCTGCCATGCCAATACAAATTGAAGAGAGGAACAGTCAGAAAAATACAGCAATGTTCCTCCTCCTGCCATCGTGATCAATGGAAGATAAAAAGGTGAAAAGAATTACGAAATTCTTCTTCTGGTAAAGGAATTACCATTTCATAGTTATTTTATCATCAGCTTTGAGTTGAATGACAAAGAAGCCGAAGTTTTTATGCAGTAGGAGGGACTTGATTTTTCTCCTCTGCTTAAAAATTGACTGTTATATTGAGATTGCATATTTGTTCTACAATCTCATCAACTGCAACAAACAGGGATGGAACAGGAAGACTCAACTTCAGTATTAACATAGACACTCACGTCTGCCGAAAATATAAAGTAATTATTTTGCATATCGCACCACTAGCCAGAAACTCCAGTGATAAACCAAACTTTACTGCATTTTGCATTAATCACGTAAAATATGCCCAGTTATTAAAAAACAGTAAGCACACAGACATAAACATAGCCAGGGAAAATAGAAAAAACAAGGATAAAAAAGCCAGTCCAAGGAAGGAGGAAAAGATAAAATTATACATATGTTTTATGTATATATGAAAGAAAGGGAGGAAATACTTTTTTTTTTTTTTTTAACTGAGAATAAATTTGGCTACATAAGGGAAACTAAAACATGTTGCATGTGAAAAGGGGAAGAAGTGTACAGGAATGCAGTGAGACTACTCTTTGCAGTGTTATTATTATAGCTCTTAGAACTGTAAATAGAAATAGTTTGAAATTATTTCATTTTTTGCAAATTCTCACTGCTAATGTATGTAACTTTATTGTTAGACATGTTTAATATCACAACCAGCCCAAAGTTGAGACATCATAGTTGGAAGACTGGTAAGTCACTTTTATAAAGTCTCCCAGTGCTGAAATTTTCTGATAACACAGTTGGATGAGGTGTCAAATACAGATTTGATTCCTGATTAAATTAAGCACATAAGGAAACATTAGAGTCCTACTCCGAAAATTGGAATTAGAAGCTACTTCTTTTCACATAAAGATCTTATTCTTAAGTCCTTAACAAAGAAAATGGTTTTATCTCTAAAATTTTAAATTTATGCTCCCTCTGATGTGAGGAACAGAAACAGCCTGCATCCTCCCTAATGAGATCAATTACCAAATGCGAGAAAAAGCATTTTAACCAACTGAAATTGGAAGTTTATTGATTATCAAGTAGAGCCACATTTAAACATCTTTGGACCAGATCTCATCTCTCCATATTTCCACATCAATGACAAAAACAATGATGCCCTGTTAGGGAATCCAACTAATTAAAAACAAACAACCAACAACAAAAAACACACTACTACACAGCTCCCTCAGTCTTAAAAATTAACCACTGGGGATGGAGACACATGTTTTTTCTGAAACACAAATGTGGACATGGTGCTTTGGGACATGGTTTAGTGGTGGACTCGACAGCGTTAGGTTGATGGTTGGACTTGATGATCCTATGGGTCTTTTCCAACCTAAATGTGTCTATGATTCTCAATATTTCATTGAAAGCACATATATGATCAGCTGCCACTTAGAGCCTAAAGTATCTTACGAGGAAAAAGATCACCCTCATTGTGTCCCACACTAGAGAGTCAATCTAAATCTAACAGAGAAGCAGTGTTTTTAAGACAGAAACACAGATACTTTTTTTTTTTTTTTTACAGGTACTTGTAACTTGTAATTGTTCTCTTGATGCCTGATACATACAAAAAAATAACATTTTTCAGATGAAATACATAAGTTACATGATCTGAAGCAGGAAGCACACAATGTATTTTCATAAATCTCAAAAACAGAAGTCACAACAGAAACGTTTAAAAAAAAAAGTGGTGCAAAATATTTAAAGACCTACTCGTCAGAGGACTATTAGGAAAAAAGAAACTGTCTTCAAAAGAAACAGTCTTATATACTGTTAATATGATGCTATATACTATGTATCATTACACACATTTTTACAGGCACAGCAGGAAAAAAACGTGAATTGACTTAACCATAAGATCATTTTAGAAATTGAAAGACAGGTTTTGCCTACAAATACAGGTTAAAGATCACAAATAATCTATTATGACTCTGTACTCCCTCACCCAAGATATTATCTTCTTTAGGTACAAGAGTGTACTACTTTAGGGACTGGAATATTCTGCTATCACCACAAAATAAGTCAGCACAGTACCAAGTTCAGCAAACACACATATTCTTTGGCGGGCCAACCAACAGAGAATTGAAACTGTTTAACACTAGAGATTACAGCTCTTGCTTTTCCTTTCCAGGTAACAAACATAGGCTCCTGCACTGCCATCTGTCACACAAAACAGAACAGACCACAACACTTCTTTTACATACTGCATAATCCTTAGAACATACTGCCAGATTCCCTCTTCTGTATTTCACGATATATAGTCTCCAGTTCTGTCCTCAAGAACCATGTAGTCTGCTGGTTTTACTACAGAAGAAACACATTCACATCTGAGTGAGACAGGGAGTTGTGATTAACAAATACCTACTAATATAAGCTAAACACTAGTAATACTTAAGAAAAATATAACAGGACATGAAGAAGCTGACAATAAAATAACCCTTTTGCAATTCAAATATTCCATCTTCATTCCCATTTTATAGTGCTTAGTAAAGTATTTTAAGTAACAAATCTTGTAGCAAACTGTACTGGTTTATGTCTCTACTACATTTAGATTGGAAGGCTGCACTTATTAATCACAGTGAAAATTACAAGATAATGAATCATACAGTACATTTCCTAGTTACATGTGTAATGAAGGCAGCGTTACTTTTTGAAACAACCAAAGATGTAAAAATGAGGTGTTATTACTGACAGACTGCAGTTTTATTTCTTTGTATATTTAGTTTCTGAACTTCACTGCATGACCAAAAAGAGGTACTGAAGCTGGAAGACTAACTTGAATGTTACCTTTGTTCCCTACCTTGTTAAACACTCATTTTCCTTATTTTCAAAATCACTGTATGCTTACATATCGCTTTGTATGTTCCTTATATATGAAGAAATAGAGATTGATTATTAAAAGGTGGAATTACAACCATCAAAAATGAAACTAGTAAACATGTTTTTATCAAACTAGAACACCAACTCTGAACTAACAATTACACTTTGGAGAAAAATAAAAAGTTTCACACAGGTCAATGCATGATCCATCAATCTTATCAAATGCAAAATACAAGCTCGTATCACTGAAAAAAAATGATAGCACAAACGGACACCTTCATTTGTTTAGCCCCCAACTGCCAAGAAACATAACAAGAGCCCTGAGGCATACTTAGCTGATTTATCAGATCACATGATAAACACAGGTGTAAGATACATGACCTGAGAAAACCCACGCTGGTGGGTGAAATCCGGTTCAGGGGGCTTCCTAGCCACAAAACCCTGCTAGAGTTAAGTAGCTGAGCCTACTACGCAACACCGTGGAACAGAGAACTTCATCCCCTGACAGCAAGCAAAATACAGGCACTGAGAAAACCAAGAAGCAAACATGCAACCGGAGTCAGATGCATGAATCTGCATGCTACACAAGTATCAACAGACACGCAACAACTGTATTTCTGATAAGAAAAGACTTCCCTTCTCTTAAATAGCCATCACGTACTGTATTAACTTAAGCCAATACTGTCATTTACACCGTGGCTCTGTAATACCAGGTTAGGAAGATATTACACGTACAACTGATTCATTCTTAGTTGGACTCATTTAGCCTACTTTTCCTCACAGAATGCGTTGGGGTCGGTAGGGACCTCCGGCTCTGTTGGGTCCAACCCCAGCTCAAGCAGGGCCACCCAGAGCAGGGCACCCAGGACCACATTCCAGATGGGTGTTTTAAGATCTCCAAGGAGGAGACTCCACAACCTCCCCATGCACCCTGTGTCAGTGCTCCGTCACCCACACAGTGAAAATGAACAGGTGTTTCCTGATCATCAAACGGAGCCTCCTGTTCCACTCTGTCCCCACTGCCTCTTGTCCTGTCACTGGACACCACTGAAAAGCGCCCGATCCTGCCTTCTTTGCTGCCTCCTTCCTATGAAGAACTCGCACTCTGATAAGACCCCCCCTTGAGCCTTCTCCTCTCCAGGCTAACCAGTCCCTCCTCTCTCAGCCTTTCCTCATAGCAGAGGTGCTCCAGTCCCTCTTCTTTGTCGTTGTGGCCTTCACTGGACTTTCTTCAGTAGCTCCGCATCTTCCTCGTACCTGGGAGCCCAGAACGGGTCACAGAACTCCACATTCTGACAAATTTTAATTCTGTCTTTCAACACATATTTAACTATATTTAAAATAGTGTTAGGATTTTCCCACAGCAAAAGGAATTATAGTAACCACTAACTCAAAGAAACAGAAACTGCATACGGATGTTTCTCCATGCTATTGGAAAACTTCTTCTGCTGTACTATTGAACAGAAACCATTGACAGCGTTGTAGAACCAAAACAGACTACAAGACTTCATGGAAGTTGGAAGTGTAAAGCAAATTAGTCATTTAGTCTTGTACTAGTCGAAAGAAATTGAGAATTACACAAGAGCGATGATGGTCTCAGCTGACAGGAGTGAGAATGTGTTGCTTTTTTTTTCCCCATACGCCCCCTTCTCCTTTCCCAGCAGCCACGTCTTGATGAAGTGATGATGTGATTCTTGGCCACAAGAGAACTGCCCTCTTGGAATGGCAAGTTTAAAAAAAAAAAAAAAAAAGTGGTAAACTATGTATGCACAAAGTAAGTCTAAAAATAAAGAGCTAGTGGTAGCCACAAATTTTAACTTCAAACTCATGTATTAACTTCATTTCTTAATTTCACTACTCTAGTGCAACAGCAATGGACTGGCCTCTGATAACAGGAAGCAAAGTACAGCATGGGTTACAGCAAGTCTGAAGACTTCATGAACGATCACTTGATGAAAAGAACTATAGCTTTGTGTTTCAGACAATTGTAATGATTTTCTCTCTGCTCCCCTACTCTTTCTGGGCAAAAATATGCTTACAAGTACTTTCTCCTGGTCTGCAAGTTTTCAGGTTCAGAGTAACAACAGAGTTTTGACTCAAGTTTCTGCGAAGGATGACAAGATAATCTGTGAACCTGTAAAAGAAAGTTGTCTGCCCAGCAACAGAAAGAGAAAATATTGCAAAGAAAGGGCACTAAAAGCGTTGGAAGGGATCACTGTAGAACACAATGGAGCGCAAGTCGCAAGCTGGGGGTATTCTGAACATATCCAATGTTTCTTGTTAGAATATCTTTGTTTTTTCACTTCTTAAAGGCTGGAGCTTGAACTAAAGGATGAAACTTCTACCACTGTTTAGCACTGATTTAATTCTGCTGTTAAAGGAGTTCAAAGGACTTCTAACATGAACGAACACCAGTAGAAACGGTAAACATTTCTTAAATCTCATCCTAGTCATCACTTAACATCTGAGTATCTGGATACACACAAAAAAAAATGTAGCTATTTTATAATAATCCATTCTGGAATAATTTTGTCACAGAATCATAGAATATCCTGAATTGGAAGAGCCCCTTAAGGATCATTGAGCCTAAATCCCCGCACCACACGAGTCTACCCAAAAATTCACACCATATGACTAAGCGCACAGCCCAAATGTTTCTTAAACTCCGACAGGCTTGGTGCAGTGACTCCTTCCCTGGGGAGCCTGCTCCAGTGCACGAGAACCCTCTCAGTGAAGAACCTCTTTCCTGATATCCAGCCTGATATAAACAAAGTTTCTTTCACAAACAAACTAGTTTTATTCTAGAAGTAAAGATGTTAAAGATTTACATTTGTTTAAAACTTAACTCACCTGCTTTCAGTTTATCTACAAACCCCTTATGATCTGACCCCTGGTGTTTCTCGGTGTCCCATAGAGAACAACTCAGAAAGCAAACCACAGGAAATTTGAAAATGTATCAGACCATACTCTTTAAACAATGCTACGTCTGATTATTTCATTGGCTGCTATTAATAAAAAAAAAAAGGGGGGGGGTAATTTAAATGACTTGTTAAAAAAAACAAAGTCCTGTAAAGTTGAAGTCTTTTTCTTTCATACTTACGCTGTTAGAAACTAGTTAAATATACCAGTCTAATTGCATCTAACTTTTGTAATCTATATACTGAAACCTGTTTTTCAGCAATGGTATGACGACTCCTTCTCTAACATCAACAGCAGTTAGTCATTGCCACATGCATGAACCAGTGTAATTTATATTGTAATAAAGCTGCTACTCACACAGGCATTTTAATGTCTGACAAACAGGTCTGAATCTTGCTAATCAGGTTTACAGTTTAGAACTTGGAAATGAATCAATTATGACCTATCGCTCCACTGAAACCCAGTCCAGGATACTTAAAAAAAGAAAAAAAACCTTCACTTGCATTAAATAATTGCTACATGACTTTTTAAACCCTGTGATTTTCATTTACATTTAACTAAATTAAAGTAATAATAATAAATCCTGCTTTTATTGATGAAACCACAATCAGCTGTCCATATACTAACCACACAGTCAGTTTTACAGGTAGTTGCTAAGCACACAAACTGTGGTTCTGAAAAATCCTCAACTGAAATGAAAGCTATGGAAAACTGTGTACACATGTCATATAAAGGCAAGTTTGTGTTTTACACATCAATGCAAATGTTTGTTCTCTTATGTACAACTGGAATGAAAAGATAACAAATCAATGTGATTCACATTAGCGTATCTGTGCCCACAGTAAGAAATACACATGAACTTATATAACAATGATTCTAAGGAAATTTCACCAACAGAAATATTTGATTGCTTATTATTTGTAGTTACATATGTAACTATCATTCTAATCACGTTACTTAAAAGTCAGCTACATGTTTTAATTAAAAAATCACAACAAATTAAAGGTAATCTGAAAAAAGTATTTTGATCCAAAAAGTAAACCTTAATACCTAGTATCCACATTCTCTATTATACACATAACACATGTAAAAAGGTATAAAGCAAAAGCCACAGACAATAAATTTGCAGTTACTACAGGTTTTGTTAAAGGCATACAACTTTTGAGGTGTGAGGAAAAAAAAATCTCCTATGAGCAAAGTGTTCCTTTGATGGTCCTTCGTACTTTCATACTGCCATAAACCAGACCCTGCCCAAGAAAGACAAGCCACCTGGCAAGGACAGTGATCACAGAGTAGATACACACGCAGGACAGCACGCAGATGCTGATGAATCAGAACTGCTTTGGGCAGAGCAGAAGTAGCACCAATCCTGCCTACCATTTCCTCAGCTGGCAGGTTTAAAAGCTCCACGTCTTTCTACAAGACTGTAGAAATATATCTTTGAACGTCCAGCCCACTTTCAATTATGGTTGAAAATGAATTGCAAACTGAAGTTACCACATGGAATGAACAAGCACATGGACAAAAGGGTGAACAGACAGTGTGATCATATCATCGTACATGTACTGGCAACAAGCACTTAAAAGGGGAAAGGGCCACAGAGGAATCTCCTGTGTAAATAGCAAGCCACTGGATTTTATCAGAAATTACTTGTCCCATTTCATAAAAAAAAAAAAAAAAATCTGAAATCAACCTGTTTATAGTAAAGTGTATAAACACAAGTTAATCTACAGCTCCAAGGCTCTGCATCCAAGACAAAAATTTTTAAAGATTTTCAAAAGTCTACATTATGTAGAATCAGCATTCCAGAGTGTTTCATTTTTTAACTAACACCATTTTAATGCATCAAAATTAGCTTTTTAATTGGGATGGTACCTGACATCATTAAGAACTACAATGCGACTACTGTGCACACAAAGCCAAACTTTTACATATAAAACAATTCAAGTATTATATTCACTGGATAAGCAGACACGTATGATTACTTTCCTGCTTTCTCTAACAATTTTTCTCTGGGAAAGGTTGGGCTTTGTTTGTTTGTAGGAGTGTGCTAAACTTGGCATCTGCCTAGAATATGAAGGGAAAAAGAAAAAAGAAAATTTAATCTCAGGTTTCTCTGACTACTGTTATTCACTGTAAGTGGGGCAAAACATTTTTCATAGTAACAAAAATACCAGTTAATTAGAAGATAGTTTAAATCCAGTAGTTTTTGCTGTTCGCTTTTATTTTTATTTTAAATGGGTAAAGATGCAATAGGCCTTCTCTAAAGTAGATGCAAACTCCGTGCCTCAGCTACTGCAAGCCCCACAGGACATAAGTAGCTTCATCATTTTTATTTCTTACTTCAGCCAAACATTCATTTAACTGAACTTAACTGCCACTTACTTGCAATACTCTAAGTCTTTAGGATAACAGCTTTTTCCATTTAATATGATGTCAACAACCTAGTCCTCAAGATGACTACCATTTTTTAAGTCATAATTCACAGGAAATTGGTACTATTCATATAACAGTTGGGATTACTGCACTGCTAACAATTACTTCCCAAAGAAGTGAAAGAACTTGTATTGGCTAACTAACTAACCCATTTTTGCACCTTAAACACTTTTGCTAGTAGTTTCACAGCATGACCATTTCTAAAATTCTGCACTACATTGAAGAAAGTTTCTCTTAAAGTTGCTAAAAGTGTCTTTAAATACATCCAAGACAAATCTTTATTTAAAGAGGAGCTATGTGTTCACAAAAAATAAAACTCCTTTTTTAACAAAGTTTTAACAACATGCTTGCAAAACCTTGCTCAAACATTTTCTTCCTCTATAAAACATTTCATGTCAGCACCTTTGACATTGTTTCAGACAGTTTGGGACTTAAAAACCTGTTATGCAAATACAGAATTCCAATTTTAAAATGTAGAACGCATATACAGAAAAATAATTTTTTGTGTTGGTTTTTTTTTTTTTGAGATGTGCTTCAATTTTTCCATCTAATATGTAAATCATTGTATTTTAGCTATAATATATATGATGCATACTAAAAAATTGCTTTTTGCAACTGTGGTCCCAATATTTAAATATGCTAATACACACAAACACCTTCTACACACTATCCAAAGTTTAAATACATTTTCTAAAACTGAGGAAGAATCAGCTCCAGTTGTCAAACAAACATTCAAATACAACAGTAACTATCCAAAGTCATCACAGCAAATAGTCTATGGTGTCAAACGTTCTCTTAAACCCCTATAATTTTTTTAAGCAGTTATAGAATTGTAGAACATTGTCAGTGCTCTAGGAATTTGTAAAACTCCTCTAGGAGTGATTTAACAGTTGAGGCCTAGAAGAATACAGTCCATGGTCCAAACATTTGTTCACACAAAGTTTCAACAGAAATTGCTTTGACTGCATGTCACTGTTTTTTATAATCTTGTATTTGGCTAAAGCACATGTTGTTTTGCTTATAAGACACCTCTGTAGTTTGGTCTAAATTTTACTTACATCTACCAAAAGTTACCTAAATCCATGCCTGAGAGATATTTTTGGAGACATGCAGCATAGTCCAAAATTTTTGGGCTTAGGATTTAATGGAAAGGCATACAATCTTTTTTAAGAGAACACATTTATATATCAAATCCTGAAATCATTTCCCAGAAGCTAAAATGAAGCTGCTTTTCAACATTTTCTATTGACACATTAATCTGACTACTCACGGCCTTGCCCTGACGTTCAGAATGAAAACATCGTTCTTAAGTGCTCTTTTTCCATGTCAGATGATTCACAAAAGGTAAGTGAGAGTTGCCAGAGTGATTTAAGTATTTATGTTATCCTCCCTTCTAAAACATCTGCTCCCATGGAAAGAGAAGGAGAAACTAAGCCAGAATCCTCCCAACTTCAGTTGCTGGCTGCTGGTTCCCAGTTCGGCTTTTGCTCCCATGGCAACTCACATGGTAGCAGGAAAAACAAATAGAGAGGATAAACAACAGCTTAGGTAGAAGTGCTACTCACAAAAAAAAAAAAAAAAAAAGACGTCTGTACTCCAAAACACTAATAAATATAAACTACAAAATTATAAGCAGAAGGAGAGAAGTCAAAAAATAGGTCTGCAAAAATAACTACAGAAGTATGATCTGGAGCATCAAACTCTTAATTTATACAAGAATCTGCACAGCATGAAAATTCATCACCCAGCAAAAATCCTTCACACACACCCCATATAAGAACACACGTACTGTGCCATACGCATAGTCCTCATTCATTTGCTCATGCAAATCTGGCACCGTAATCGATGGGCTTGTCCCAAGCTCCTATTTTAGAACAGAAATTGCTTTTGTTCTCTCTCCATTTTTCTCCTTCTGAGCAGCTCAGTCTCGAGTTGCCACAGGCAGCGGAGATTACATCTACAATACTCTCGGCGAGTACTACACCCAGTCACTGCTAAACCTGGCCACTGGCTCAAGACAAAAAAGAAATGAGGCTTCTGATTGAACAAAACTGCAATCACATCTCTGCCAGTACAATACTGCAAAACATAAAGGATTCCTTTGGTCTGTTTATTTTTTAACTGCCTTTTCATGGGCTTATTTTTTTTCTGAGCACCTTTCTCCTTTGATCCTCAAGTTCAACAAAGTTCAACAAAGGCAAGTGCAGGGTCCTGCACCTAGGAAGAATAACCCCAAGCACCAGTCCAGGCTGGGTGCTGACCTGCTGGAGTGCAGCTCTGCAGAGAGGGACCTGGCAGCCCTGGTGGACAGCAGGCTGACCGGGAGGGAGGCAACAATGTGCCCTTGTGGCCAAGAAGGCCGAGGGGATGCTGGGCTTTATTTAAGGGTGTTGCCAGCGGGTCAGGGGAGGTGATCCTCCCCAGCCGCTCGGCCCTGCGTGAGGCCACACGTGGAGTATTGTGCCCAGTTCTGGGCACCCCAGTACCAGAGGGACATACAACTACTGGAGCGAGTTCAGAGGAGGGCTGCCAGGATGATGAGGGGACTGGAGCACCTGTCACACAAGGACAGGCCGAGAGAGCTGGGCCTGTTTAGCCTGGAGAAGAGAAGACTGAGGGAAGCCCTCATCCATGGGTATAAATATCTGAGGGGAGGGTGTCAAGAGGGTGGAGCCAGTTTCTTTTCAGTTGCGCCCAGCAAGAGGATGAGAGGCAACAGGCACAAACTGAAGCACAGGAGGCTCCATCTCAATATGACAGGGCACCTCTTTACTGGAAGGGTGACCGAGCACTGGCAAAGGTTGCCCAGAGAGGTTGTGGAGTCTCCCTCTTTGGAGATATTCAGAACCCGCCTGGATGCCATCCTGCGCAACGTGCTCTGGGTGATCCTGCTTGGCAGGGGGGGTTGGACCCGATGATCTTCAGAGGTGCCTTCCAACCTCAGCCATTCTCGGATTCTGTGGAGCTATCAGTATAGAACAGTTCAGTCAGAAGGGGCCTTCAAAGATCATCTTGTCCAATTCTCTCGAAGGTAAACAAATACTGGAACGTCCTGGGTGGGGACTAAGCTCACAAGTGTTGCAAACCTCTTAATGACCTCACATGTGATATACCTAAGACACAGACACACATGGGTATAGAGAAGAAAAGGAATATCGGAAAAATCTGTAAGGTTTGAAGTTACATTACTTAAAATTATTCTGTACCATGTTAATGGAAGAATGCACGTTAACAAACTCAGTGCAAAAGAGTACAGTAAGGAACCAAAACTGAAGGACAGGACAATTAGAGATGACTGAAGAAACCTGGTAAACGATCACAAGCCAAAGATGTTTACAGTTCAATCCCTCACAAAAAATAAATAAAATTAAATTAAAAATAAAAATTAAAATTAAAATCTCTGTAGTTATTAGGATCATATATGTATTTTTATATTTTGGCATCTATTAATTCATCTACACAAGTTACCAAAGACCACACTAACATTTATAAGAACAATATAAACAGCAACAGTAATTCTGAATGAAGAAGGTACAGATCCTCCACTCCGAAATCACAAGTATAATGATTTCACAAATGTAACATGACATTTGAATCACTGTTCAGCAGCCACTGACAGACACCTTATATTAACTTACCTGATCATTCTAAGTACATTGCAATTTTCATCACTACAGCATCCAAGGATGATCCTGCAATTTAACCAGTCATGACGTGGAAAGCACTAGCTCTTGTTTTATGTTAACCAGCTATCGGGTTTTGTTTCACCAGGTGATTTTAGTTAAAATAATTTATTTCAGTCATACTTGAAATGTCCAGAATTTGTTTTTTATTTACTTCCTCTATGCCAAGTATGAGTTTATAGCAATTGGTCACATAGCCCAAGATGAAGACAACTGTTTACTCTCATCTTATATGGAAAACATTCCATAACTGATGATTCCTTTCGGTATTATTTGCTTTTTCTTCTCCTACTTGACACAAGGTGACCTGAAGTAATGCAGTAGCTTACATGTTTTCCATTCCGTTCTTTATTCTTTTCCCAGCAACGTGTCACATTTGCATTTTGACTGCTGTTCAACCGGTACTTTTAACCGAACAATGCACCAACTCCAATATTGCTATGTGATTTCAGGTAATTATTTTAGAATGCATCACTGTGCGTGTTTAGTTAGTGATGGCCGCTTCTCTCTGCTCCATGTATATCACCCCATATTAACCTGTGATGAATTTCAGGCAGCCACTTTGTATCCTGGGACTCTTCGAGTTCATTCTGACCTCTCCATAAGCATAGTGCTTCTTCACCACGGTAAAACTTTCTTTTGTCAACAGAAAAACTCAGCCCAGAGTATAACTATAATAGTTTCAAATTACCTCACTAGAAGAAAAATCACACATTTTAAACAAGCCATCAAAAATTCTGACATCACTTATTGTAAAGACAGGCAACCCAATAAAAGAAATCAATATGGATCTCATGGATTTTAAGTATGTGGTTTGAAAACACATTCTGGAAGGTCTTAATTTACTCTTGATCTGCACGTGGCTGTTATCTTTTCAGAGTAAAACTTTATGAATAAATCAGAATTTAAATCAAACTCCATAAAGCATTTAGTGACATCACACTAAACCCAACACTTTCTTACAAAATTGAGCAACCTGATCAAGTGGGTGGCATCCCAACTTCAGCCTGCCAGATGTCAACTGGGAATATCACATAGCTGAGACAAGCAAATCCAGGAAATTCCTGAAGCACCCTGATGATAACTTCTTGTTACAGGTACTAAGAGAGCCAACTAGAAGGTGCCCCTCTGGACCTCTTGCTTGTAAACTTGGAGGGTGTGGTGGGTGAAGTGGTGACAGGGGGCTGCCTTGGCCATAAAGACCATGAGGTAGTTGAATTCAAAATCTTTGGTGACAGGAAGCAAACTGCCACCAAAACTTCAACTCTGAATTAGAGGAGAGCAGACTTCAGACTGCTCAGGGAACTAGTCAGTAAGGTCCCCTGGGAAACTGCTTTTAAAGACACTGGGGTCCATCAAT
Source organism: Anser brachyrhynchus (assembly GCF_964034855.1). Lineage (NCBI taxonomy): Eukaryota > Metazoa > Chordata > Aves > Anseriformes > Anatidae > Anser > Anser brachyrhynchus. The sequence goes on from NC_137701.1 coordinate 42,010,503, forward strand.
GCTGGTCGGTTTTTAAGCACCACCTCTTAAGAGCACAGGAACAGGCAATTCCAAAATCTCAGAAGTCAATCGGGAGGGGCAGAAGGATGGCTTGGCTGAGCAGGGATCTTCTTCAAGAGCTTAGGCAGAAAGTGTATGGCCACTGGAAGCAAGGTCGGGTGACATGGGAGGACTACAGGGATACTGCTCGCCTTTGTATAGAGAGAATTCGGGTGGCCAAAGCTCAATTAGAGTTGAAGCTGGCCAGCAGTGTGGGGGACAATAAAAAAGGCTTTCTTAAGTATGTTAATGGGAAAAGGAAGACCAGGGCAAACATTGGTCTGATACTTGATGAGGACGCTCGCCTCAAAAACAGGGATATCAACAAAGCACAGATGTTTAATGCATTTTTCGTCTCGTCAACACCAGTGATGGACTCTGGGACCCCACCCCAGCCCATGAGTTGAAGAACCGTGACTGTAGGAACGATAAACTCCCAGTTAACCCCAACCTTGTGCAGGATTTGCTGCTCCACCTGGATGCATACAAGTCCATGGGGCCTGATGGGATTCATCCCAGAGTACTCACTGACCTGCCTGATGTCGTTGTGGGGCCTCTCTCAATTACTTTTCAACCGTCTTGGGAATCTGGAGAGGTCCCAGTTGTCTGGAAGCTGGGACAGGGGATGGTCAGGCTGGGGGTTAGGGAAAGGTTCTGCACCCAGAGGGTGGTTGGGCACTGGGACAGGCAGTGGTCATGGCACTCAGACACATGGTCTGATTTTTTTTATTTGGGGGGGGGGGGGGGGGGGGGGGAAGGGATCGTTTGGGGACCCAGGAGTTGGATTCAATGATCCTTGTGGGTCCCTTCCAACTCAGATATTCTATGGCCCCTGCCCGTGGCAGGGGGATGGAACTACATGATCTTTAAGGTTCCTTCCAACCCTAACCACACTATGATTCTATGATATATATATATATATATACACACACACATACATGAAGCAATCTGATGCCCCTTACTCTTTTTAACACAAGATTTTAGAGTCAATTTGGCATCTTTTTGTCCAGTAGCACCATAACTGTAAGTATGGATCTTCAAGAAACAAGTAGTATCTAACTTCAATTATGATACTGCAGAGTAATAAGTCACAGCCAGTGGGCTCAGGGCTAGACAGGCCCAATCACCACGCCAACCGCAAAAGAAACTAACTTCTTGAAAAGATGGTTAAAGAGACACAAAATGAAAGAACCCTTTTCCCCCCTTTTTTGAGGGGAACACTTTAGTTTCGACAAAAAAAAAAAAAAAAGGCATTATCTGATTCTGTCAATGTCCTTCCACAGCTACATTCAACAACTCAGGTACCAATCATTTACTGATCATCCTTTTTTCTCCAAGTAAACTATCACAAACCTTAGAATTAAAAAATACGCATGAAAAATTTGAAGATTAGCCATACAAACAAATATCCCCTCTTACCAAGCCAGAGAAACCTTTCAACACAGTAGTACACCACCATACATCCAAAACGATACATGAATCTTCCTTTCTACCTTAACATTCTGACCTCCTAAGTAACATAAGACAATATAGGTAACTGCTCCACACTGTTCCTTTGTTAGGCTGGTAGGAACTCTACCAGATCTACCCATCTGTCCAATGCTATATTTACACAGTGCTCACAATGCGTATCTTGAGTCTGACTGAATCTTAACATAAAAATGCAACTTTTGCTCAGAAAGATCTATTCTGTATAGTTCGAAAATTCTTCTGAAACAACTCTGAAAAAAACATTTGTTGGTCACTGCTTTCCACAAGCAGCAGAATTCACGCTAAGCAACATACTACAACTTGCAGTGACATTTTCAACCAAAAATACTGATTTACTATTTCTGTATTACCTTCTGTGCTGGGTCACCCACAGAAATTTGCAAGGGTTTTTTTTCCTAAAAAGTTCTTAAGTGACTGTTATAAAGAAACATTTGAAATTTGGCACCAAAATACCTCTTTAAAATTTACTCAAACTTCTGCAGTAAACCATAAGGGATTTATTGAGTTATGAATCACTCAAATTACGTATGGAAACTTTGTAGGGGCTGCTAAAGAATAAAATTCTTGTATGTAAATAAAACACGATGAAGATCTACATACATTACCAAACTAAACTAGCACTCAAGTATTATCGCCTATGCTGCTGGAAGCAACAGGGAAAACAAACACTGAAGAATGTACCCTTCTCCCAGTCCAAGTTTTATAAAAATGAATAGAATGCAGGCCAGTTCCGTTGAGGTCAACGTATGAAGCAAATTAAGTCACTCAGCCTTCCTAACTGTGTTAGAGATCCCACTAAACTGCATTTTAAACTTCTCCTAAAACAGACAAAACAGATCACTGCACTAGGTGACTGCTCCTGTATTTATACTAGGCACTCTACAAGATACCAAAACTACAATAAATTATATAAATAAAGCACTTACAGCCAAAGAAATAAAAAAGGGCAGTTGCCCCCCTTACGCGCCTGTTTGGATGATACAGGCTTTACGTTACTAACAGATGTCTCAAAATATACTATTAATTTATACAACTGAAAAAAAAAGTCTACACTTAATTGTATCTCTGGCTAAACCACTTATATCAACATAGTAAACTTTGCAATATGCTGTATATCCACAACAACATAACAATTAACGCCAAAAGTTTACTGGGATCTGCAAGAATTGTCAACACATCACCAATATATCTTAATAGGAATCAGGAACAGGTTGACATACAGAAAACCTCTCCAAAAATTCAAGGAAGTATTCCAAGCTGCCATATACACCATTAAAAAAAGAAGTTACTAGCATAATATATTCCTTTTAGTTCCTTACACCAGGGAAAATAGCGCATTTTTACAAGCAATTACTTGTAACAATTGCAGTTACTAGTTAGTGCCCTTCACATTAGTTTTATCTTACAAGTTCCCTCCCTTCCCAGCATGCTGTTTGACTACTCCATTCCATGATCAACAGACTTCATACAGTCATAAGAAACAGCTCATGAAAACTAACCCTATGGACAATACTAACTATGGAATCAATACTTACCACTCTTGTTCAAAAATGCATTTGTCTTAGTGAAGATGACACTGAAGTCTTAGGAATAAAAATTTGAAAGCACTTCTTAAAAAGACAGCAATTGCTGTCCCATCCACCCACTTTTCTTAAACCCCATGTTCCAAATCTTTCTCCACTACATTCAAGGTACGATTGCCAATCTGAGAGTTTTCTCTACTAAGGCGTCAGAACGATGGAGAATTGCTGGAATGTATCGCTGTAATTTTTTCAAATTATTCAGTACTCCTAATACACAAATGCTTTGAACACAAGAAGAAAATCCGTTATCTTTATGCCATTCGACAGTACAATAATCTACACCCTTTCATTGTTTTTATACAGGAAAATGGATCTCAACTTTCTTCCCACTTCTCAGACAATTGTTTCAATCACGCTTTCCTTGGGACAGTATCCTTTCAGCACTGCCTTATACCCACAAAACGGTGAGAACATTTCAGTTACTGTCCACTGTTTTCTGATTGTCAACAATTACTAAGTAGACTACTCCCATTCAGTGTTTCCACTAAAAAAAAAAAAAAAGAAAAAAAAGAGCAAAGCATCCATTTCACTTCTTTAGAGCCCTACTTAAAGTAATTTCCCTTAAAGAGAAAAAATGGGCACCCTATTGTTTCTAATATTAGACTAGCTAAGTAAGAAGATAGACAAATTCTCTTTGCTTTGAAAGCTCTTAAAACTGTGCTTTATAATGGAACTATGGAGCACTCTGCTCTTCTGCCTCACTGTTCTCCTAAACCACACAGATGTAGTCTTAACTATTATCTCTGATCTAGCTCTTTCATCAACATCGAAAAGAAGCAATGAGAAGCTTTAGGGTAAATCCAAGGATGAAAAACGATCAGTGCTGCAATGGAAAAACACTACTTGACATTTCTTATGGTTAGACTTTTTTAAAGTGCTATAACTACTTAAAAGAGAAAAAAAAAAACCACAGCTGTAGGGAGAGATGGTATCTTTTAAAAAATCAACTAATACAGCTTGAAAAACTAGACCATCTTTCAGGCTTGTATGTCCTCCTCCAGTTATTTTTAACTGACTGTCTAACACATTAAGGAACCTTCCTTAATGGCTTCCCATCTTCCTGGTTCCACACATACAAAGTAAGAATTTATTTACATCTTTCCTCAGCAACCATTTCTGCCTACGGAAGATACTGGATCAAAATATGTATGGAAGTGAGCATTTGGGGCGCCCTCTTATTCCCACAGGAACTAAGGATGTTCAGAAATATTTTTTTTTTTTTTTTACAGCCATTCAGAAATATAATTTCCCCTTCAGAAGACCCAATCACAAAGGTAACAAAAGATACCAAAAAGTTATAAACCTAAGCATAAAAACTAGTGGTAATGCCTCACTATTTCTAAACAGGAATACCAAAAGTGGAATTAAAACAGCAGCAGCAACAGCAAATCACACTTACTAACACAGACAGCTTATATGTCACCACTGGCAATTGTTTCTAAGTACTTATATTTAACATTAAAACAGAGAATCCTACCCATGTAAACAGTATTGTCAGTTTTAATATATCCACTAATTTTTCTGTGTGATACTCCACAGGCTGCGCTTATTACACCACCATTTTGCGCAATATAATCACATTTCATATTTCTGGTTTTCCCTCCAAAAGCACTGGGCACACAATGCATTAAAACCGCATATTTCAGCTATTAGTTTTACCAGTGTAACCTTGGATAAGTCTAATGATTTCTTATTTGGAAAACTGAAAGAAATCAAAGGACTACAGCAGTTGGTTGATGTTATTTTTTTAGGCTGCTTTACATAAACAATTGTTATTTAAGACGCGCGTCACTGCTGACCCTTACATTTTGTTTCTCTAAAGCTCACATTTTATCATTTTATTCAGCATTTTCTTAGAATTTAATATTTAATATTGAGGCTGTTCTGTGTTGCAAGCTTGGCTGAAATGAAAGGCCTCTGTGGCTGCAGTGACCAGATTTCAAATGCAGGTAGATCAATAAAAAAACCTCAATCACAGCCTCCATGTGTGACTGGAATGGTTTATAATAGCTTGCAAATGACTATGTGCTTGCTCTAACCAGCTGTTCTTAAATTATGAATATGAAAGCAGTCCATGTTAAAGCCAAACCCCAGCACTATTTCTACAGAGAAATCCCAGTAGTTTTGGCTTGTTCTACACGTTAGCTCCGTTAAGGATACAAACGGCAGTAAGCTTCAGAACAAATAGGACAACGCTACTGGCATTTCATGCACTAAGTCCATTATCACAGCAGGGGTTGTCAATCTCTAGAACTTTCCTATAACAGCTCAGGCAATACAACAATTATCTCCCAGCAAAAAGTAAGGAAAGGAAAAAAAAAAAAAGAAAAAAGAAAACCTCTGCAGCACTCACGAAGTCTCAGCCAAGCTGACACTTCTTTGCTTCAGCCAACCACATTGTCAGCCCTGACCTCCTAGGCTCGCATCATGCTTCAAACATTTTAAAACATCAATCATAAAAACAAAGACAGGACATTGAATTATACAGTATTAACCTCCAGGGTTTGCATACAAAGACCTTAGATTTATTTATGTCCCAGCACATTAGGAGCTTCACTACACCGTTCTTTACACCAAACTGGCTGCCAATTTGATGAACCTCTCTGCCCTCAGCAGGAGTGCAGCATCTTTGATTAATGAGTGCATCCTTGTGGAAAAGTGTAAGAACAGAAAATGGGGCAAAATCCACACAATTACGTCACTACACATCAGATGGACCGCTGCAATAATCATCATCAAACTGGATTTCTCTCGTGCAAGAAAACACTGAGGACTGAGGAGGAGGTTATGGGGTTTTTTTTGCTGATTATATTTGGATACCCCCCAACAACCACTGTTTTAAAATAATAATCTGATAAAATGCAATACACTGTTTAATAGAATATTTCAGCATTGAAAACGCGTAAGTTTCTCAATACAGATTGATTAATAATGTCACAATCAAGATTTGTTAGTTACATATTCTAAGTGAAGGGGAAAAAAAAAAAAAAAACCTCCCTAGAAGATTTCAAAGTTTTAGCTTCTCATCCAAGACTGAATCTTCATAGATTCCAAATCAACAACAGCTAGGCAGAGTGCTTTGTACCACTGTATCATCATATTTAATAAACATTCTGAAGAAAATCTAGCTTACGCTGCCTCTAATTTGCAAGAGCACACTAGTAAGGGTTTCTGTTCATAAAAGAAAATTCCTTGCTATCCCTTCCAACAGCTCCAGAGTTGAAGTTCTGAGGCTCCAAGATGATGACATGGTCTGACAGTCACGATATTATTTCTGAACCTACTTGCTCTTCCAGTGACGAGTCCTTACACTCAGTCCTTACACTCAGCAGTCCCATCGGTTTCAATGGGACTATTCACAATAGTAAACACTCCATCAGGTAGGTAACGTTTTCAGGTGGTGCCTTTACATGTTTACTTGTTTAAGGTTTTGTGTGATGCCCCCCTCAGGGTCTAGCTAAATCTCCGCAATCTCTTCTTGCAAACTACCAAGGCTTAACTCGTTCAGTTCCTTACAATGCCTGACCTACATCAAGTGAAAAGAGCCATGTGTCCTTTAAACCCAGCAAAGGACGTTCAGGAGGCCCTGATGGGCGTGAGTAGGAAGGCAACGGGGGAAGATTTCGTGTCAATGACAACAAGCATCACCCTTTGGAAAGGACAGGGACGCTGACAAGCCCAATCTATCTTTTTTCCAAGTCCACACTTTTCAGAGACTCATCTGAGATATCACCTGCCATTAGATAAGTTTTAGAACGGGTACTTTCTTTGATATTTGTCTTTTCCCCTCCGATCTGAAAAACATCCACATAAACATAAAAGATTTTTTTTTATTAGGTATTATGTCAAATGCATAAATTGATTCTTTTAAAGTAAGCAGGGAAAACCTCCTTTCCTTATTGCTACATTATAAAACTGCAAACAAGACGACTTCCTCACCAGGAGCGTTTCTTTCACCTGGTGGTCTCACTAAATGCTACTGCAGCAATATAGTCACTATTTCTCGAGGAAAGGAAAGAAATTACACTGTAAAATCAGGTATTTTTTGGTTTATTTTCTTTCTAGAAAGGAAAAGTCTGTACTTTAAAAAGAACACTGAGTATTTTTATAAGTTATTTGGTAAAGAATGTCTGAAGACCAGGGCATTATGTAGGTGTAAATTTAGGGCAGAGAAAAGGTTAAAAAAAGCAAGTAAAGACAAACTCATCTATTATATGAAGTGGTGTGCTATTTGTATTAGATGTTCTGCGTTACTACTTGGGCTCTTAATCATACATTTTTAAGGTAAAAACTATTTTTAAGGTTAAAAATACATCATCATTCTGCAGAGACCAGATGAAAATACGGTCCCATTTTTTTGAACAGTCAACTTAAGCAATCAAGTAGCAACTTCTCAAACTAACAAACCATGGGCATTTCAGTTTTCGCGAAGTACCTACCAGTCACGCTACAGAGTAGTCAGTGAAGACAGTTTATCTTTCACCTCTACCATCAACTTCTTATGATGGTGGTAAAAGACTAAATCCATACGTACATCAGAGTCTAACTGTGAAACCAATACTTTCTCACCTTCACAAAAGTAATAAGAAACTCGAATGAGAAGTGGTGACTCACCCCTGGCCGATTCTTTTTAAAGCAGGTAAAATTGGCTGGGGAGGATTTACTTTCTCTAATTTTTCTAATACAGTACCCTTGATCCCATTCCTCGTCCCAAAGAGTAAGCAGGAAATGACTTCAGCCCCCCCAACAAAGATGCACTTTTTCATTCAACCATTGTACAGTAAAAACACAGTAAAATGACTTTTAATCCGAAATGTAGCAGCATAAAAAAAAAAACATACATCTCTCTTACAACACAGGATGTTTCATTTACTTTTTTTTGTGAAATGGGAAAGATCAACTCTACCTATATCTTGAATTCCGCATAATGCAACCCTCATCAGAAATATCTGATTTCTTTAAAATACTTGACTGATACATTTATTCCACTTTGTCAATGTTTAGGATGATCTAGAGTAAACAATCACAAAAAACACTGCTGTCCTTGATGCCTGCCATTAGAAGAAATACTGACATCATTATGAACACGAACTAGCTTAAAACATGGCATGACATGTTGCTCATTTTTCAAAAAAAGATGCTCAATACTGTTACATCTTTATCCCAAGTCTCTATTACATTTTTCTCTGAGAAAAACAACTACATTCTAGAGGTTTACTTTATTTTTCCCCCTCCTGTTTAGCACCAAGAAGAAAGTAAAAGGCCTTGAAAGAAACCTGTATTAGGGACAAAAATATAACCATGAAGTAACTTGAACTGAGGGATGCTCTTAATATATCAGTGTGTGTCCATAGAAGACATTGCATTTTTGGTTGTGTTAACTATGCCTCACAACACATCAGATCTTAGCCCTCAGTATTGCATATGCCATGGTAAGCACCTTATAAAACTAAAAGCAGTCAAGTACTACTGATACCTCCCTACCACTAATTCAGGGAGACGAGACAGAGCATGAACCTCCCCTTCTTTGCAACTGTGATATTCCACATCTTGTGTAAGAACACTGAAGTTGCAAAGACACTAACAACTGCAGTTCGAGCTGGGAGTGACTGTTCTGTTTCAATTCAATGACGCCACTAATGGCTTCTTAGCAGCTCCATGAAATCAACCAGCTGTCAAGTCGATGCATCAGAAGGAACAGTTATACACTCCCATAAGAAAAAGCAACACATCAGGATGTTTTCCAAAGCATCTGCTCCTTTACACTGCAGTTCTATAATAAATACACAAACAAAATGAGAAAAAGGGCAACAGGCCCTAGAAGGACTTCCATTACTTTCTTATTGGCATTTTCAGCGTCTCACAAGACAAAAATGAGTCTTGTAGCAATTTCTTCTCACCGTAAGGTCAGTATAAAGATTAAATAATTACCGAAAATAAGGACTAACCACTGAAATGACAAACCACTGCTTATTCCCTGCATAATGTAAAAAATACTGATAATTTATCCTTTGAAAATTCAAAGCACCTTAGCTGATTTTCATAAACATCTTTCTCCCCAGAATCACAAAGCATCTATTGTCTTTCCCCTAACACTGTTCAAATAAATTTACAATGTTATTGACAACCTGCAACGGTCTACAAAAATGACTTACAAGTATTTTTTCTGAAAACACTGAACTGAAAGGAAACCAATACATCGGGATTTAGCTTTATTTATAATAATAATTAAAAAAAAGTAGAATGATAAATACCAGCAGTGCAGTTCTAGTCTACTACTGCTATACATTAGTCACAAAACTTTGTGCCGTTCAGAAATAACTTTGAGTCGCTACTGAAAAGGCTGCATTGACAGATTCTCTAAAGAAAGTTGTTTTTTTTTTTTTACTATCCAAAGGGTTCCATTTATGAAGAACTTCAACACAACACAATATTAATCCTCCACCGCTTACAAGGAACTGCTACAATTAAAAAAAAAAAACTGCCTGAAGAGAACAACAATTCTTTATCATCAGAGATCCCTTAACAATTCTTAGTGTTTCCTCTACATACACTTTACAAAAATTACCTCAGCTACCATTTTCTTATGTAGTTTATTGCTTTTGCAGCACTGTGACAAAAGTATGCACATAGTTTATTACAGGTACAAGACATCACATATAGTAACTATCATTTTCTGAAACTGCTTATCCTCTGTTGCTCACCATTTCTAACCTGCCACAACGTCTAAGACCTTTGCTGCATGTATAATTTAGAGCCATCTGTTCTACGTGCTTTTAACTATTTCAACGTTTCCATCTACCTAAGGTTCATGGTTCACGTTGCTGGCAAACAAGCCAACTCTGCCATTCTTTCTAATGCATTAAAAAAAAAAAAAAGGCACACACTGCGGTAAATATCTGACATTTCTTCCAACATGACCTTTAGGATACCTTAAATACATCATTCAATACCGACTTGGTTAAAAAAGTCTTTATGTACTAACAGCTATTCCTCTTTCTTTCTAGGTTAACTGTTGTCAATGCTTTTCCCACCCTTGAAGACAAAGGAAAATGCAAATGAAATACAGGCAGTTTCATGTTCCCATTAGTGTTACTGTAAATATGCAGCAAGTAAGACGAGTACAGGAAAAAGAATGAAAAAATGGAACTTTACCTACAACAGGTTTTCCTTATCAATTATGCAGTGTTTCACCCAGAATTACCATGTGACCATGGAAACTTTTATGAAATGTTAAAAAAAAGTGTAACTGAGAAGTAAATTATAACAACGCTACCTTTTGTTGTTTCCCTTTTCTCAACAGTTGACACAGTCCTGATAGCCAGCAGTGAAAGAGATTTTTTTTGTATTGAATTCAGCAGCGTAACTACACTTTACCGTCCACGTTATATAGCATAAGCAACATAAACCCAAACTACGTGTAATACGTATATAGAGAGATATTTTCCAAGAAGAACCTTTTAACAATACAGTTTAAAATATCTGTTGCTTCCAAATATGCCCCAAAATGTGTCACATCAAAATGAAAAAAACGCGTATTTCCACGTTCCTCATCCCAGCTAGAAACTCTTTATTCCTCAGGGAAGATTCTGGACCAAGCTTTTCACCTTCGATAAATAATTTCCACAAATATAAATAAGTCTCCGGATTATTTTATTATTATTATTTCACATAACTTTGGATTCACTTTTTCTTTTAACAACCAAACAGTTAAGTAAGAATTAGAAATTCAATACTGAAAACCCGGGACAAAAAAGAGGGGGGGGGGGGGGGGGGAGGGAATAATCAAAATCATAATTTTTTCTCTACCTGTTACAAAGGTAGTGAAGGAACGCACTATTACTGTTCCCTGGACGTGCAGGCTCAGCTAGGAACCCTTCTCTTTAAAGTGTGGTTGAGATCAGGAGGAATTCCGGGGAAAAGTGCACACTGTTGGAAAAATTCTCCTTAAACTTTACATGACGTCACTGTCTGTCCCTGCAACATTTCCTAAACTTCGAGTCTCATCCTGAAAGACTTTCAGGGTTTCCACGTATTCCCCCTAAAAGAGACAGACAGGACAGACTCGGGAATAACAAAACTGCCCAAGATGGCGAGAGGCTCGTTGTTTAGAGGGCAGGAAAAATGGAGGATATTGTAATATACACAAAGGGATAAATTTCAACAACTCGGTCCAGGGCCGCAGCTGCCCGTCTCCCTCCGTCAGGGACCGAGGCGCACAAAGGAAGGCGGCGGCGGCGGCGGCGGAGCCCGCTCCCGCTCCCGGTCCCGGTCCCGGCCCCGCTGTTGCCGCCGGCCGGCCGGCCCCGCGCCCCGCCGCCCTCCCGCCGCCCAGGGGCCTCGGCCGCGCTGGGAGCACAGGGGAGGCGGGGGCCCGGCGCCGCCCGTGCCGGGGCGGTGATCGCGCCCGCCGCCGGCTCCCCGCCGCCCACCTCACGGCGTTCCCCGCACGGCCGGGGTCGGGCCTGACAGCCGCGGCCAGCGGGGCCGGGGCACACGGGGCAGCGCCGGGGGGTAGGGGCGGCGGGCGCCGCGCCGCGCCACACAAAGGGCCGCCGGCAGCCGCCCGTCAGGGAGGTGACCGGGGCGGCCCGGCCGGACACCGGCTGCCAAGTTGGAAGCCGCGCGGGACCCCGCCGCCCCCGCCCCGTCGCGGGACGCCCGGCGCCGGCCGCCTCCACCGGGGCTCGGTCCCAGCGGCCCGGCCCGGGCAGGGCCCCGCGGGGCCGCACGGCCGCGGCCGGCCCCGCTCAACAAAGGCGCGACCCGCTCCGCGGGGCCGGGCGGCGAGGCGGCCGGGGGCCGGCCGAGGCTCCCCGCGCGAAGCCCCCGCGGCTCGACCCCGCAGCGCGCCGCGGCCCGGCTCCTCCCGAGAACCCCCAACACGCACACGCGCACCCCCCCCGCGCCGCCTCACCTCCGCGGCCGGGAGAGCTCTGCCCGGCGCCGGGCTGCGCGTGCCGGAAGGCGTCCCCTGCCCAGCGCTGCCGGGAGCCGCGCGCGGCCCCGCGGAGCGGGCGGGGGCGCGCGCGGCGCCGGGCGAGGCCGGCGGCTCGGCGAGGTTGGCTGGGGCCCGCCGGCCGGGAGTGACGTCACGCCGCGGCTCCCCCGCCGCCCGCCAAAGTCGCGCGCGGCCGCGGCCGGCAGCGGGAGGCGCGGGGCGCGTCACGGCGCCGGGCCGGGGCTGTCGGGGCCGCGGGGCAGCGAGCTGCGGGCCGGCCGCCAGGCGCAGCCCCCGCGCCGCTCTCGTCGCTGAGGCGAAGTTGCACGCGGCCGTCGCTCGCCGAAGCGCGACAAAAGGACGCCCGCCCGCATCTGGTCCGATTTTGGCGACGGACTGCCTGCCCGGGGCACGCGCGCGGCAGTCCGCCCCGAGTACCACCGCGGCATCTCGCGCTGCAGACTAAGTGCAGGCTTTAAGAAAATCAAAGGTGCTCCGCTACAAACAATGGCCATCGACTGGCAAACAGGCGACCCGTCTCCCCCAAGGGGAGACATTTCCAAGAAGCCGAGCAAATCGGGGATTGCGTGTGGAAGCAACGCTCACCGTTCTTACTTCATGAGAACTACGTAAATTAAATTTACGTTAAACTAAGCTAAGAAGGGCAGGAGATTAAGCTCGCGTTATGTTGAGCTTAAAATTCACCAGCTATTGACACAACCTGTTCTGTTTTTTGTTTTTTTTTTTTAACGCCAGTTTTTTGTTAAGCAACCGCCTAGCCAGGGTTATTTATGAAAGAGGAGAAGCCTGTGCTTCCCTCTAACACGGCTTCCATTTACACACGTGGTATCCTCTTTTTTCTTTCTTTGGCACAGTCTCAAACTCAGCCAGGGTTAAAGTACGCTTCAAGAGCCAAGGCATTGCTCTCCATAAACCATAACAGCACAGACTTAAAGTTATACCACAGTGCAATGAGTACATTTTCTCAGTAGGAGCTACTTAAAATTGCATTTGCAGAACTCAAAAATACGTTCGGCTCGTTTGCCTGGTTAAATGCTGCATACGAGCATTTTTGAAATTAACATTATTTCTAAATAAAGCTGATCTCAGCACAAAGAAATATGTATATGCAGAAAGATGCCATTGTTTTCTGTTTCCTCTTCAGCCTCTGGCTGCGATTTTAATTGTGCTGGAGGATCTTCATTAGTATTAACACATGGGGAGATTTCACAAAGCTGCTTCATTAGGGGGAAAAAAGCTTGGCAGACTAGCTCTTTTTGCATGCAATGAGAATGTCAGCCTTACCTCGGTCATTTGTAACATAATAAGTGCAAGCACAATGATTGCGATGCAGGGACACTGGGGGAAGGGCAAAAATGCTGCCTAATACAGATAGGAGAAAAGAAAGCTTCCCATTACACAGTACAATGTATGCTAAAAATTAGCAAAGATGATGTCTCATGAGACTCACGCTAAATAAATTAATGTGCTGGTATGTTTTTAATTGTTATTTTTGTAGTAGTTTATTTCATTCCCAGGATTCACATCAGGCACCACAGGTTTGCTAACATTTATTGATTTTTTTTTCTCTGCCACGTTCCCGGAATACAGATTTTAATCATTTCACTACACCACACTTGGTAATTTCATTAAAAACTGGAACCTTCCATCCTCAGAAAGGCATTTAATTTCGATGACACAATTTCTCTTAGGAGCAAACTGTCTCAACAGTAAAAGCTGGCCTAAGGTTCAAATGCATAATTTAGTCCTGAGTTCTCCATGCTCTGCATTCCTTTGAAGCTATAATTTGACTAACTACCTAATAACTGTAATAAGGACAATGATTTCCTTATAATATATTATTAACCCATATTTAATTAACTCAGAGGCCAAGCTCGGTACGTGTTTGATTGGGTCAGTACCTCTCTAACCTCAAAATTTGCTAATAATGTTCTTCGGAAAAAAAATGTGGGTTAAGAATGAATACAATAAATAGCTGTTTTGCTCAGATTGTTATGAATCAAGAACTCATACATTTTCCAAGACGGCAATATTGTCATTTAGGAGATAACAGGATTTTATAAAAAGGGGAAATAAACAATGGGTTTAGATAACTTGCTATCAAATTTACTGGTTTATCTATCTATCTATCTATATATATATATACACACACACACAGAAACACACTTATTATCTCTGCCTGTAATGTTTCAAATAAATTCTAATATCTACTCTTATTACCGCTACTCAAAATAACCATTCTAAACATATTTTCTATCAATAAGCCAAACCATAGTATCTTTTGAAAAGCAGACGTTTGTCTGGACAGTGTTCTGTAATCTCGGTTTTCCGTAATGCTCAGCAGGACAGAATTTAATCTACTTGAATACAGATCCACAGAGCTCAAGACGTACTACTTCTCTTCACAAAGTGAAGTCAGCAATCCAAATTAAAACCACTGTGACGTATCTGATGTCAAATTAAAAGATACGAGCAATGTCCTTCTCATTGCACTGAATATTAATTTTGCCCTCAAACAGAACAGCTTTAGGTCACTACAAAGTATCTTATAGCCTACACCACAAAATGGTTAAAGATGTTTTTTCCATTGGTTACAATGGAAAGAACTGTTTTAGTACTGCAAAACTCATTATTATTTTACAATTCTTATTTTACAAAAAGAAATTTACTTTTTTTTTTTCAGTTATTCCATAGAATTTGTTGTTAGTGGATGCTACCAATGTATTTAAACTGAGTAACTATTACATCAGAAGCGTTCCTAGACTCCAAATTTGGCTGTTCTCTCCCTGGCAATACTAAGAGCTGTAATTCTCAATTAAAAAAAGAAAAAAAAAAAGATAGAAATTCAAACTGCAGCATATATACTGTATTAAAAAAAAAGTGTTCTTGTTTCTTTTTATTTCTTTGTATGACAAATTAATTGCAAACATACTTAGACTTGGAATTCTTTTTAGGCTTCCAGTGTAAGTGCCATAAATATATATATATATATATATAATATCAGAGTACGGTTTTGTAGTTTCAGTTGTCTTTTCTTATGCTTATTGACCTTATCATTACTATTTCTTTAGCTACTTGTACCCACCAATGCATTCATAAATTTGATTGGTGAACTGGGAGAAAAATTTAAAAAAGGAGGCTTTGTATTTACAGGCATATAACCTTATACATTTGAATAATTATACTGATACCACTAGGATCATTTATGTGCTAAAAGATTATCACATACGTACACGTCTGGAAGGACAAGCCCAAAATTCCTATGGGACTATGTAGATGGAGTTCACTGTTGCGATCTCCCCAAAGGCAAAGCCGGTTTAAGAGGTTCCTCTCTTCCCCACCCCCTACTCACATGCTGGCAGCACAGTTTTACAACCCTCCGTGACAGTTCATCTGCTTGCACGGCTGTGCGCTAAGGTCAGCGAAGTAAAGGTAAGCCTGACAAAAACATTCACACGTATCTGAGCCTCTAAGATACCCTGTTCCAGTCAGACCTTCTCATCCACCTGAAGAAAATAACAGTCTTGGAAAGAGTTTTAAAAAGCCATCCAGTACTCTCTGAAGGTTAGAAACTCTACAATACGCTTTCTCTAACAGCTGTCCTGGGGAAGGGTTCACCAAGCGCATATTTTATTATTATAAAATGTTATATTATAAAATACGTTAGGACAGACTTGACATTCACTTAGGATCAGTAGAAAGTTACCATCAAAGAAAAAGTTTTTGCAAGGTTAGTATGACTAGCTATTTCTCTCATGAAGGGTAGAAGCGTTTAACATTCCAAGTATGCTGTTAATCAAAAAAATGAAGGTCAATTTTCTTAAAAAATCTTAATAAATCATTCAATTCTGATGGGCAATTTGTGTTTAAAAACTACATTCAAAAGCTTTAACAGTGTAAACCAGTTAAAAGCACATCCTTTGTGCTTAATTTACTCTATGTTTAGGGGGTTTACTCTCATCACAGATACTTTTGGCACCACAGCTACTACGCTATCACTCTCCAAGGGCTATGTATACAGGTTAATACACCTAAATACTCCTGGCCTTATGCTCTTACTCCCCCGGTTTTAAGACATCATCCCAGCATGGTCAAATGAGGATGTAACTCTCCTCACTGTAATGATGAGGTCAGAAAGACAAAGGGCCCCCCAAACCTTTAAAAGCACAAATATGTTTACATAGTACATAAAACAAATGTAATAGCTTTTCAACTGGACTGATGTGATCACTACTCTAAGTAGCATCCATTAGGAAATCCTGTTTTAATTGCAGAAAATCAGTACGCAGGCAGTTTTTCTAAAGCTTTGCAAAAGTGCTGAGGCAAAGGAATCCACAGAAAAGCGACTGTAAATATTTGCAGAGAATATCGATTTGAAGTCAGATGATCTGAACAAGGGACAACAGAAGAAATTCCAGAGGATCCGCAACTCAACACACACTCACAATCAATGCCTAAAAATCCTTCCTATGGAGCTTCTGCATCAGCCCATACTACACACAACTTACCAAACACACTTATTAATAAGTGCACTCCTCCAATCAGTGGAGATAATAGCAGCTACAAGTTGTTTTTACTTCATTACTCGACTATTAAAGACTATTTCTGCTCTTCTAAGAAGATAGAGAAATCAATGATTCATTCTGCCAACTCCATTTTAGCAGTGTCTCATACACAAGCCTTGCCTTCCATAACTGCTCCAGAGTCTTTCACATCTTTTCTCATCTACAAGGTTGGAGCATAAATAAAAATAATATTTTCATAATTCTATTTATGCAATAACAATGTCAGTTTAATCTCAATAATTATACTAATAACCTTCTAAAAGAAGTTTTTGGTGGTATTGTTTTGTTTTTTTAATCATCTTCAATACATCCCCTTTATACTGGTATTCTCATTTTCTAAGTATTTTACAACGAATAAGACAGGGAAATATTAGCTTACAAATCCAGACCTTTATCTTCTTCCCAAAAATCAGGCGCCTTTCCTCCCATCTTCTCTTCTGTATTTAGAGATGTGTAGCATTTCCCCTTCCCTACGTACCTCTATTAAATTTCTTACAAAACAGCTTAGGTAATTTTCTTTACCCGAAGCTCTCTTTGTTCTGAACCAAAATCAAAGCTGAATTTTCTCCGACCAAAGCAGTATTTTCCTCTCCTCCTGTTGTTTCTTTAACCACGTGAGTTCAAAAAAGCCCACCTCAAAATTCTGCGCATCTGTGGTTAATTACACCAACCAGTGAAAAGTGGCACTTTCAGGGCAGAGTGCAACAGCTGATAGAGAACAGACATCAAAACTGCGCAATAGTTTAGGACAGGAAGTGATGGCATCTCTCATGTAACTAAGGCTAAACAGGAAATAACCTTATGTAATTAGCCAACTTGGAATCTGGCCAGGTCACAAGGATTAAGAACTCTTGCAAAAATTTCAGCTTGCTTTGTTAATTGTTCATGAACTTAATTTCAAAGCACAGCACGTTACATACTACAGACATATAACATACACTGAAACAAACTATTCTGAATACCTGTTTACTGACAAAATAATTTAGGCAGCACTTGAACTATTAAAGATACGTTAGCTTAAGTTTTAAGATTTGAACAGTTTTATCCATAGCATAACAGTTTGCAGTTGGCTACCTTTGAAGTTACGCTTAATTTATCCATATTGTCCAGCTAATTTTTAGTTTATTAAAACAGAACACAGTATTTCTTTTCAACACACTCCAATACAGCGTTGGAAATGAATCTGTTTTTTTTTTTTTTTAACAGATTCAAGTTAACCAAATGTGCTTTAATCAAGATCTGTTTTCTACAGAACCTTTAGTTTTGACACACAAACTATGCCTGCTTATGCAGTTCAGATTATTAGGCTTCGAAATCTTCTCTAAGTGTATCCTAAGTGCATTTGCAAATAACATTGCTAAAGACGCTGTACACACACTTACCTTTTAAGAACCCAGTGAACTATCCATAAAATGGAAAATATATAACACAAAATAACTACTTCTAGAAAGCTAACCTAGATAAGAAACTGAATTACTTTATTTAAGCATATTTTTAAATATGCTTATGAAGAGAGAAAGAAAGGAAAAAACAGCCTAAGACACCATTCATCTAGGATATACAAGTAGTTTGATCAAATTAACTCCTGGTACCTTTCACTACAAAAGCCACTGTTTGCTGCTACTTCTCAGAAAATTATTTAACATAACATGGTACTACACTGCTGCAGATAACTTCACTGATTTGATTAAATGTGGCAGCTACAATAGGTGGTGAAGTAGTTTAAGAAAGACTACCGATTACATCAAAGGGCTCTGACTCATCTATTAAGCCACTGGGATAACGGCTTTTCCAACTGTATCAGTAAGTAAAAAGAAATACATAAGACAGGGGTCTGATCTCCAAAGAATGTCCTTAGCACGACAACATCAACCAGTTAATATCTTTCAGTTTTCCTCTAAACCATAAATGCTATTCTTGACAAAAAAAAAAAAAAAACAGATCCAAAGATAAGTGAAACGATGACCCTTAGAAGTTACACCTTCTCTTTTTTCACAGCATCACCAACAGTAACCCCTAAAGTAAGTTTTAAGCACTTTGTCTTAGAGTTCAACATCAAATCCCACTTAAATATGAATACCACCGCACGACAGATAGAAGGTTGCACGCGTTCACAAAACGCCGAAGTTAAAATCAACCTCCGTGGTTCCCACGAGACTCGAATAACCCAGGCACACTGCGCTCGGTCTCCTTTACTGCTACGCTCCAGCGGTTTACCAAGCTAACAACAGTCATCAAAGGTACACCACACGGGGGAACAGCCACGGAGCTCACTGCTAGACCCAGCGGCCTCCCTGCGACTTTCAGCCCCTCGGCGGCCTCCGGCCCACCTTCGGCCTCGTCCCTGGCTTCTGACCGCCCGTGTCGGCGCACAGGGCGAGGCCTACCGGGGCTCCCGCCGTCCCGCGCCGGGAGGCGCCTCAGCACCTTTCTCGCCGCCGAGGCCTCGCGGGCTCTCGCCCAGCCGCCCGCCGCTGCCCTTCCCCGAGGCTCCCCGAGGCCAGGCAGCCCAGCCATAAGCTCGGAAGGGGCCTCGCCCCGGCCTCGCCGTTACCGGCCGTCGCCGCTCGCTCCCACGCGCCGCGGCGCAAACGGCCGGCGCGGCGGGGCGGGGCCGCCCACAGCTGTCTGGTGATTGGCCGTCCAGTAACGCCCGCGGCGATTGGCCAAGCTCGGTTTAACCTCGGGCAGCCACGTGAGGCAGCCCCTCACCGGTCCCGTGCCGAGCACCCGAAGAGGTGGGGGGTGAAGGCGGCGCTCCCGCCTCGGTTACGGGATCGTGGCGCTCATGGCCCTGCCCCGGAGGTAGGGCCCGGAGGTAGGGCCTTGCGGGTGTCAGAGCAGCTGCAGGTGACCTCGTGCTCGAGTGGCTCGCTGCGCGCTTGCGTTTCCTCATCTGCTCGCTTATTGGCAAGAGTTCTTTGAAGTACGGTGAAATCCAACTTAGGCTCCTTGTTTAAAGGGTGTGCGGGCGTCAGGCAGCGCGGAGCTTTTGAATGAGTCAGTTATCCACGTAAGAACCACGGGGCAACAGCAAGTTAAATGCTTATGGCAAACCAGGTGCACGTTTGGAACGGCGAGTGGCGTGCACATGCCCGGAGAGAGCAGGGCAGGCTGCTGAGGAAAGGAGTAGCCATCAACGCGCCGCCTAGAGGGAAAAGGGGAATCGGTTCTTTCATTCTTCAAAGCGGTGTTACGCGCTTGTTTTTTAAGAGACTGCATGATTTAAAATAAGACTATGAAAAGCCAGAGTAGGCATATTTATTAACCTTCGTTGCTGGGCATAGCTCAGGTGGGGTGCTACAGTGAAAGCGCTGAGGGTAATGGCAAAAATTTCCCCGTCTCCATTAGTAGTATGTGAACGAGAGGCTAGAGAAGTATTTTTTGAATATTGTGGGGGCAACATAAAAGATTCAACTTCAGTTGGGTGTAGATGCCATCCGAACTGTGAAACGGAGAACCCCAAGCGTTAACAGGATCAATGTAAAGATAATAATGGAGTAATCATTAATGCGAGTCTTAAATTTTACAGGGGCAGGGGGGAGGCCGTTTTGGATCTTTTTATCTCAATACATACAGAAAGAGAGGAACAATTCCTCCCATGAGGTACCGATGCGGAAATTCAATGTGGTATTCCGAAAAGAATTATAAAAAAAGACATGATCTCTATTAGACATATCTGTTGTCAATAACTGGTGTTGGTAGTAGAGGCAGTTCAACAAGTTTGTCCAGTGTTGCACATTGTTTAAGACGAAAGATTAACTGCCAACAACAGGCAATTTTCCCATTGCTGACTAACCTCAAATCACTTGATTCCACATTCTTCAGTGCACAAAGAAGACAGCTAGCCAAGAAATCTGTGGATACTGATGACTGCAAGGGAAAAGACCGAGGTTAAGTCTCAAGCAACCTCAGTATCTAACCTTAACAGTATCATTACAGTGATACAATCTATCAATAGATCTAGATGCTGCCAAGGAAACAGCTAGCAAATAATTCCTGTAGTTATATTTGAAATGTATAAATAAGCAAGTCCACAAGTCTTTCTCTTCCTTCATGGGACATGTATTAAGGAAATGTTAACAAAAGAAACACTGAACTCATTCTTACCAGCCATGATTTTTCCATCTTACAGGTTACAAAAGGATATGCTTCTGCTCTAAGACCCTGGGCTGCTCTTTGTTTTCTACTAATATTTTTCATTTAGCATACCGAGCAGTTCAGATAAAAATAAATTTTTTGTTTTCCCTAGTATCAAATATATTAAGTCAGTTCTCTGAGTCATCCTAATTTTCACCAGTTTGTCTTGGATGGAATTAGGAATTACTGCTTGTCTGGGAATTTAAAAATCCTAGATTCAAATCCAGCTACAGAGAGCAGAAGTGTCTGACAAAAAGAAAGCCAATATCCTTTTTTTTTGTTTGTTTGTTTACAACTGTCTACTTCTGTTTACTGAACAGACTTGTAATATCCTCATGCTAATATATTTATGTTCCTGTGATTACACTGATATAATTAAATTTAGAATCTTGACAGAAGTAATCTCATTTTTGTTTTTCCATACTTTTGCTGCATAATATTAATGGTATTGATCAGTATTATCTCCCTCCATGAAATTCTGAGTTCTATAAGCACACCGGCAAGTATTTGCTATCAGCTATTAAGTTAGCTATTCAGGTTGTCTGAGACTTGATCTTTCCTCTTGCAGTCATCATTATCTACAGATTTATTGGCTCTCTTCTATGTGAGCAGAAGTATATGGAATTGGAAGAAATTGAGGAGCAGGTTCCTTGGCCTTCCTTACAATCTAAGGAAGTTGAAAAATGAGACTTCGTGCTCTCGAGTCCAGGCACTAGTTAGATTTCAAACAGGGGCTAGCTTGAAATCAAAGCACAACTACTGCACTATTAACAGCTTTGGTTTTGAGGGTCTTGCTTGATACAGCCTGCCGTGGAAATGACTTCTTTCATATCTGCCCATGTGCTCTTAATTAGAGTGGACTGCAAATGGCGGTGATGAGGCTTCTTCCAGCCTGATTTATTCTAAGCGTCATTACGCTGCCTTCGCTTTCTATACTGTCCTTCGCATATTTATACATTAAATATATGCACAAAGAGCATGTGTCTATCAGTTCTTGTTTTGTGGGTTGGTTAGTTGGTTTTTTTACCTAAGAAGGTCAAAATGCTAAATACTGCTCTTTCTTGGATGCTTTTAAATCCACACCAGAGGACATCACTGGGGTTGCTCATGTGCACAAGAGCTTCATGGCAGAAGACAGCTGTATACTTGTGGGTGGGTATGTAATAACACTCTAGTGCAACGGAGGTTGGCTGGCCAAGGACAACTGTCTGGATTCCCAGATCCTGGGTGGCAGCTGTAAAAGAGGAAAGAACGGATTCTTGGAGAGGAGCAGTGAGAACAGAGAACTTTGATTTCTATTCCGTTAGTTTACATTTTTCAGTAAGCTACATGGGCAAAGATAACAGATCTAGCTTCCTGTCAAGGTCTACAGAGTTGACAGCTGTTAAATGTCAGTCATCATAAGCAGGCCTAAGGACCACAAAGTTACATTCATTACAGAGAAGGTCCCATAACTCTTCATTGTCCTCGCATTTTATTGCTATATGAAAAAAAAAAAAAAAAAGACTGCAAAGTCAAACTCCCTGAGTTAAGAACACACAGAACTGAAGCTGCATGTGTCACATCAGTTTGGCCTCCTTGTGCTTCTGAGCTTATTAATCTCGACTGGTTTGGGGGAGTATCAGGGTTGTACATGAGGGGGGCAGTTGTCTACTGAATTCCTGACTCGTTTGCTGCATAAGTTAGAGCACAGAATTAATGAAATATTGAACTGTTGGTCTTTAATCTAACGAAAATGAACACCACAAAGGAGAATAGGCTTCTATCTCTACCTCTGACATGAAATATGTTTTCCTAAAACTGAATTTTCAGAGATGGTCAGTAATTAATCTTCATTAACTAAGTATGCAGCTTGAGCACCTGGTTTCTGGACATATAGGGTATTCAGAACTGCGATTGACATAAATCTAGAGCTGTTATTTGAGCAAAGATCTTCACGAAACACAAGTGCTTGATCTGCATATTCAAACTGGCCAAAGTTAGCAGATATGTATTCCAACATGCCACATATGAAAAATGAGAAAATCAGTTAGAATATATATGACTGATATGCCAAATACGGACTACATATTCCAGAATAAACTGCCATGTAAACAAGTTCTAATGCATGGCCTATTCACCATATTACAAGTAATGAAAAAAATAATACTGAATGTTTTAATCTACTTTACATTAATGTCTCCTCTTGTTCAAGATTGATTTTCACCTGTGAAAATCATCACTTATAGCCTAGTTCTTGCCTCAGAATTAATAAATTCTTCATGGGCCTTCCTAGTGTACACACTGCTACAGTACAAGATAAAGCAGCTTGTTGTGTTCTCTTCACCTTGTGCAGACAAACAATCGCCAACATACTCTGGCTTTTTAGTTCGACTTCAGTAGCTTTTAAACAGGGCAATTGATTTACAGTCAGTACAGTAACAAGAAAATGAACAAAGGAGAAACACTGGTAAGCAAAATATGTATCAAAAATAAAAACAAATGTAGGTAGCCTAAACCTTCTGATTCCACTTTGATGTCTGTGAAAAATTTTGATTGATGAAACGCAAAATTATTTACATATTGAACTCAAAATTCTGATGACTGCCAGCTCAACCTCTGTCTGGCTTCTGAGAACACCACAAACACATGAAGTCTTGTTTACAATATCTCCTTGTTATCTGATGTGTATTGTCATTGCTAAAATTACATGTTATGGCAGCAATCTGAGAACTATGACTGGAGAGGTAGTTTCATTACAGATCGCTGCATTCAGAATGCTGGTACTCTTGACAGAATGATTTTACTCATGCTTTGCAATCCGAAGTTGATTTTGTTGCTATTGCTTTGTAAGTGTGGCAAATGAAATTTACAGCATTTTCTCCCAAGTCTTCATTTTGAAAAAAGGTGGGGGGGAACCTAATTTTTTGTCACTAATTTCAAGAGCATTTTGTTTTTTCCATGAATGAAACATTCAGTTTTCTGTAAGCGTAGTTCTCATTTAGAAATCCAACTCCTTAAAAGGAAACTGAATTTTAAAACAGTGATTTTAGTGTAAAAACTGGGTAATGACCCATACATTGATTCCCTATCCTATCTGCTATTAACTACAGAAAAAGCTGTAACATGACCTTCTGGGAGATTGAAAGGAAGCTATGCCTTGCCAGTTCCACTAGTCATGGAGCTATTCTAATTCGTGTCTGTTGGTGTCCTTAAAGCAAAAATGATCACCCGAAAAATTACGTGTCCACAACACACAAGTTTTCAGTGCACAGAAATGTCAACAGAGCACTATTACTATGGTTTTCCATCCTTTGACTCCTTTACTACGGTAGTCCAGTTTATCCCAGGATCCCTTTGACATCCTTTCCAGGTAAGGAGGCAGCACATGATATGCTAATGTAAATTCATATGAGCTTTGACTGGACAGGTTGGTTTGTGCAAAACAACATACAGCATATGCATCCGGGCATTCCTTTCCTCACTGAGAGTATTAATTAATATTACTGTCCTTCACACCTGGAAAGAGCTATGGGAGCCATGGCCTCCTGATGTCCCCAAAAGATAATGCTCATTGTGAAGAGAGGCATGCCAGGAAAATCTTGACGTCTAAAAGGTGTGGAGGGAAAAATCAATGACTTACGGTTCTGAGAAGGAACCTCTATCAACATTTGTTTCAAATATAACTTTAACATTGACTCTGATCTATGTTTAAAGTTAGGCTTCTAAGCAGGAGCAGAAGCCTGCCAAGATATACTTTGACTCAGTGCATTCAAACCAAAAGATGGGTTCAGGATTTAAAACTAAGCAGGTACATTGTCTTTATACAAGACTCAAATTTAAGACTTTTGGGAGTCTTCTAGATGAAGCAAACAATGGTCATATACGCATTTGTTAGTTGCTTCAGAAAGACTTAATTTTAAGGAAATAAATGGTGAGAAGAATGCAGTTGATTCCTGGTATAAGCACGTTTTGCAGCAGTATGGGGCTGGCTGTTTTGCTACGTCCTTCGTGGATGCATGTAGTCAACTGCAGACTCCTACAAGAATCTGTATATATTGCTCCCTGTATCTTGTTTTATTGCAGAGGATGCGAGAAGATGCTGGGATAGATCTAATATTTTAGTAAAATATTTTTAGTAGAAAATGGAGGAATTTTCATCAAAATAATACAACTGGTTTTCAGTTGTTTTTTTTTCACTATTGCTATACTTTCTCCTATTAGCTACGTATCCACGTGATAAACAAAAAAAAGTTTTTCTTTTTTTGCTTTGACAATAATCACAGTCTTTGTCATTGACTCAGTTCTCATGAGCCTTGGTTTGTTGGCTTTAACAGGTTACTCCTTTTTCCCATTACAATGTACCGCTAGAAAGAAGCATATATTTGACAGAAATGGACAAAAAAGTAAAATGAATAGTTGGTCAAATATAATGATAAAAAATCTGCCCAACTTCAGACTTCCAAATTGATCACACATAATACATCAATATACACAATACAGAGGAAGCAAAGAACACAGAGAACAATTTTAATAACTTCAGGAATAGATGTGCAACAGAAGTTGGGTAGAATAAGTAGGCTTTCATTAAATGAATTGCTGTATTAGTAGTTAATTTTCCCCTTGACATATGTCACCTTTTCTTCCATCATTCAGAAGCAATCCTGACAGACAGTGAACATCATAAGCATTAGCCTTCTACAGGCAGTGGACTTACGTCATGCTGCAGGACTTTGTTCCGAATGCTGTGTATCAGCCGAAACTGCCATGTCTTCGTTTGTAATGACAGTTGAAGGTGAGCCCAGGAAACCACCCTGACAGCTAAGGGATCACTGTCAACAATATCTCAGGCCGGGCTAATAACCGCCCATCTGGTGAAAAGACACTACAGAAAGCACCAAGCTTATTAGTAAACAAATCTTTGGAGACCCAGTGTAGCTTTTATTTTAGTCTTAGAAAACACACTTCAGAGTCTTGTAAAGCATTTAATGTTATCTCAATTAAATAGGCACTTGTGAGTCCAAGGCTTTGAACATCAGTTGTAGCTGGACTGTAGGCATTTTTAAAAATCCTGTGTGAATCTTCAGATAGCTCTCCTGTCCCCTCCCCTTCCCTCCCCTCCCTTCCTTCCCCCTTCAGTAAGTATTTGGATTCAGGACCATAACCAAAGTTAATTGCATATGTTTGTTTTGGATAATTGCTTGGATGACTGTTTATCACAAAGTAAACGTCATGCTTAACTAGTTATTTTAGAGCTGACAATGATAAATGCAGGCTGACTTTTAAAGCAGTACTATATTTATTTTCACCTCTCACTTGGAGCTCATGCAGCTTGGTGAACGTGGAAGTAAAGTACTATGTTCTCTTTTCTCCTGCATTCTCTTTTCATATGAAAATGCCAGTTGTTCTTGTTTATTAAGACAAACAACATAATTTAGTGTTTTGATATCATATACAAGATATTAAGTGATTTAACTAATTCCATGAATGTGCTTCAAATGATGAGAACATAGTATTTCTTACCATATTTGTTCTTTATCTTATTAAGTGACGATAATGCAGACAGTGAATGGCACCTTCCACACAAAACACATTCTAAATTTAATTATGTCAGTGTAATCACAGGAACATAAATATATTAGCATGAGGATATTACAAGTCTGTTCAGTAAACAGAAGTAGACAGAGTTGTAACAAAAAAAAAGATACAAAAAAAGGCTTTCTTTTTGTCAGACCCTTCTGCTCTCTGTAGCTAGATTTGAATCTAGGATTTTTAACTTCCCAGACAAACAGTAATTCATAATTCCATCCACTCTTCCTCAAATGCAAATATTTTTCTTACTGAATCTACATTATTTAAATTCCAGACAATATTACTTGTTCAGCGATATGCAAAACTCTTATTATAGCCCGAGCTAAGAAGACCGATGATCTTGAAGATGAAGTAGTAGACAGTTCAAAAACCCATGACTGATTTCAAAGCCAACCAGTACTTAATTAACGGAGAGACCCAGAAGGCAAAATGAAAATAAAATCAACCTTTATGATTGTAACTGGATAAAAAGTCTCTATTATATTGTAAAAAGTATCTTTACCATTGATAATGACATACAAACAAACAAGACTGGTGTTTTTGCCTGCAGCTACGTGGATGCAAGCCTTACTTCCCAGGCAAACAAAGAGTGAATTTATTAAAAAATGCAGTGGACACACTCAAAAATTAAAGAGGATAACCTACCCCCAGAATATACATTCAGCTATTTCATTGATACAAAAAGTGACCTTGTCCTTTTCACATTACGTTCAAAAAGAGGGCAGAAATTACACAACAAAGCAGTATGATATCTAGCAACACAGCAATTTCTCAAAACGTATTTAAAAGCAGTGTGAGAGTATTAGCATTGGGGTAGTACAGTTTGTCTTGCTGTGTGGTCTTGCCCCTCCTTACACATCATTGGGATACAGTTAATCAATAAGAATTCAGTTATAGAATTGCTTCAATGTATAGCTTTTCAGAGCAAGGTCTACTCATGGGAATGGTTTTCATCAGGAGAGGAAGAAGAAATGAAGAGTTCACCAAAATCAGTTTTAATGTAGCACGAGGTTTCTGATTTCACCAGTTGGTGTTGCTGTGTTAACTGGTGCTAATAAACTGTTACAACAAAGGAGAAAAAAAAAAAAAAAAAAAAAAACAACACGTTGTATTGATGAGGGAGATGAATACTGAAATACAAAAAGAAAAAAAAAAGTGTGATTACACAATAGACTCATTGAACATTGAGTATATTAGAAATAGAAACCTTTTTCTATCTATGTATGGGATTTGGTACTTTAAGGTACATAAATTATTGAGAGCCTTACTTCTACTTTCTTAGCGTACTATTGCTTTCTTTCTCTCCCAGAGATTACATTTCTGGTAATGTATACTTTCAGTAAAGCTTAAGAAATGACACCAATACAATGTTGTTTACAACCCCACCTAGCAGTCTTACAACTTTCCAGGATATTTATGTAGTTGATAGCCTGTACATTTAGAACTCTCTCTTTACTTGTTTCTGGCTACATTCTTCTAATTTTTATACATGAAAATCCAATTAAAAACTAAATGCATTTTACCCAGGCTTTGCAATTAAATATATCTACTACAGTAGTAATTATTTTACAGATACTTAGCAATTTTCATTCTGAAGAGTCAAAATATTTTATAACTGCAATATAACAAGCCACAAGGCAAGCTGTATATACGGATCTTGTCATTCGGTGCTAACAATCCATTTCAGAAGTGGAAGTCAGCATCTGTTTGACAACGTAGGACAACATGAGAGACCATTTAAAACAAAGAGAAATAGTTTTAACTCTGAAACTGCAGAAAGTAAGATACCCGTATTTCCCAAATGAGTGTATAAGGAGTACATGAGTATCAATATTTTAGGTCTTGCACATACAATCCAGAATATATAATTACAAGTGCTGAGGACCTTGATTATACATCCAAACTGAGAAACAAATAGCCTATCATCTGCAAAAGAACACTGCCTCCCATTACAGTACAGGACATTGGTACACAAGGTACTCAGAGGAAAGAGTGCCATCTGCTGAATTGCTACCATACAGAAGCAATTTGTTTCCCGGGATAACTTGACTAAGAGAATTTTGCTTTTAGAAATTTTTAAATACTTGCTTCTTAACCATCTTTACACTGCTCTTCTATACAGATAAATTAGGATTCAGTCATTAAATAAATGATGACCTTTTGCTGAGACCAGTTTCTATCATAATGGGAAATATGCTCTCATTCTCTAGTGTCCTGTCTCCTGCCTACCTACCTTACAAGGCATGGGGTTTGAGACCCCCTTTTTTGTTGTTCTTTATTAGAACAGCAGCTATTTTAGAAATATCCCATGGGTCATTACAGCTTATGTGTGTTTACTGATACAAATAATAACCAGAAACTCGCTTCTCACTTTTTAATTCTTAGAAAAGGAAAGAAATAGTAAACTGGCAGAAGAAAAACATATATTTGCAAGGAACAATTGGTCTAAGTAGGTTTTGCATGAGGCATTCATCAATGTATTTATCCTCATTAACATTCCAATATGCCCTTAATTTTTAAATAACCTGTTGGATGTGAAAATCTGTATGTTCACAGTTACCTCTTCATAAAGTCATATAATCACAGAATGGTTTGGGTTGAAAGGGACCTTAAAGTCCACCCAGTTCCAACCCCCTGCCATGGGCAGGGACGCCTCCCACTAGACTAGGCTGCCCAAAGCCCCATCCAGCCTGCCCTGTTGTTTTCACCAGAGAAGTGATATAAATTCACACACAAAAAAATCACAGAGAGGGAGAATCAGTGTCAGGGAAGGTCATGGCCTGTGAATATCCATTAGTGGAGTGACAGCAGCTAAGGAGGAGAGGGCAAGGGGATGGGTGAGGACGATTGGGTGGAAAAGACAATGAACCCATGTTTTGGTAGTCGTGGCCCATTAGATGAGCTCCACTGCTCATGAAAGCAGCCTAAGTATAGAAAGGTAACACACTGAATAGTAAAAAGCTCATGGCCCGATCTAAGCCTTGCATCAGAACATCATTTGGTTTCACAACTACATGTGCCCTTGAACAGGCTTCTGGCTAGGCGGGAAGAAAGGACTGTGCCAATGCTAAGTAGTACGGATCAGTCTGTGGTACCATTAAGCAACACCCTGAAGACAGCTGGAAGAAGACGGAAGCTAAATTACTGGAATTCAACTGTGTATCAGCTGACCTGTCCTGAATGCCCATGAATGCGCCATTCCCATAGCAAATGTGAGGTTAATTTGACCTACCTTGAAAAGGAAGAGGCTTAAATTAGGATACATTACCTAATACTTGTCATGGTCTAAAGCTGTGCCCTTTGTCAGAGTGCATGTGGCTCAGCAGACAAGCAGGAGCTTGTTTAGCTCCAGGAACTCAATCCTGTGGTGAAGCCCTGCCTCACTGCATTGCCAGTCTCCAACTCATAGAATCATAGAATCGTTCAGGTTGGAAAAAACCTCTAAGATCATCTAGTCCAACCTTTAACCTAGCACTGACCTAGTACTGATGCCAGCACTCCTAGCGTCCAGCCCACAAGCACAGCTGTCATCCTGAGAAACATTAAAAGGGGGCGTAGGTTGCATTGTCAAAGCAGCTGTTGGTATTGCTTCATGTAGTCACAGAACTCATTCATTCTTACTCCCTGCCACTGCAGGTCATGCTTTTGTATAGTTATACTACTGCTTATGTATGACAAGCAATACACTACACAAGTATTATGAATCAATCAGTATTTAATTATAATAACTCTAGTAACAGTCCGTTGTTTTGATTCAGACATTCTTTGATGAGTTAGTAAATTATTCTGCATGTTTGCATAGGTCCTTGTACGTTGCATTAGCATACGTTACTTCAAAATTTCTGCAGAAACAAGCATGTATCTATACATATACCTAAACACACCTTAGCACACAATCCACTTCTATAGGCAGTCATAAGATTTCTTGAAAACAAAGCTGCATTCCTATTTGGTGAATGCAGTTCAACACATCCATAGACACAGGATGTTGCCATTTTAATCACATTTCATGTTCCTGACACGGCATTTAGCAAATACTAGCTTGTATGATAGTCATTCATTTCCAGAAGTTTTTTTGAGATTCTATATTTAATCAGGGTGAAGAATAGACGAAAAATCACATGCACGGAAGATGATGTTTAGCAGTACTCATATACAAGCAGATCATTCACAGCTCCACAAACAAATGCACTCCAAGCAGAATTTTAATTGTGCTGTGATTCCAGGGAAGAAGTGAGATGCTAGTAGCCACTAGCTTGACAAGTAAACTTGTAAAAATGTTTATGTCTTCTCTGGTTGAAAATTGAGTCTCTGGAGAAAAATATAAAGAAAGCTTTGCAGTTATGTCTTCATTGTTTTTTGTTAGTTTGTTTAAATCTATTTGTAGGTGGATACAGAGAAGGCCATAAAACATTGAGTCATGTCGTGTTTGCAGATTTTGTACAGTCTGAGGATTCTGTAACTTCATTGAGAAATAAGAATACAAACTACAAAAGAAACAGGCATTATAATAAGTGCAATGAGTGTTTGAGAAGCATGTGGACTCTGACCTGATTACAATGATACTTAGTTCTCAAGTTTATACTTTAATCTTGTTTGCTTCCCACACAATGGAAAAATATTTCCTGAAGGAAGATTGCTTTTGGAATTAGCTCATTGCAAACTCACATCTAGCTCTGAAGGAAATTTCACTAGCAAACCATCCTTACTCCGTTCAAGATCACTTTTATTCTCAAGGCTATTAAAAGCATCAGGCTCAAGTCCTTTTTCACTAATAAAACAAACAAACTGCAATTTTTTGGTTGGAGAGGGGCTATGTACATAGAAAGACAACCCTGAGGGGAAGAATACAAAAACCCTGCACAACACTTTAAAGAGATGTGCTCAAAGGAAACAGATTGTGAGTTTTCATGCAACAAATGAATATTTTTCAGTATATATTAGTAATGAAAAAGTTTGGTTTGTCAAAATTAAATCCAGAACAAAACTTTATCTGCCTGAATATCAGTTTTAAACACATCATTTTGTAATACTTCGATTAAAGAAGTTTTAAGGATCTTGATGTGGGCAAAAGCTGGAATGATTCCAGAACGAGTATGGTCCAGAAATGAGATTTAATATCTTGGAAAAACTTCTGCAAATTGCAGGAGTGTCAAGTCAGTCAAAAATGGAACTTAGTAAATAAGCAAAACTGCATCAGCTGCCATGAACTGATATTCGTTTCTTTTTTTTTCTAGGGCAAAATATGTTATCATCAAATCTTGAAAATTACCTCAAAGTAAGACTAAGCAGAGGGGTGCAAATTTGTAGCTTGCTAAAAGTTTTTATTTTCTCTAGTTCTTTTGTTGAGTAGTTGCCTTGAAACCAGAGAAGCTCCACTGGCATAAAACATTTGTGGATTAAGAATTATCTTTCCTTCTGCCTATTTCAATTCATGTCATAGCCCAGTATGTTGCAGGTGCAGGGAGCTTCACACCAAAGAGAAACATGAAACAGAAACGTAACTTGCTATAATGTAGATGAAAAAAAAAAGTGTAATAGCTAGACTCCCTCTGTACTAAACCATATCTATTCTGAAACAACTTACATGAGGAATCCTGAAACCCAGAATAAATTATGTTAATTTTGCTACCTGTAAACGTAACTGGTCGTATGTACTGAATAATCCATTTACTGTGTTCTGCAGGCAAGGAATATAAGGAGAAATATTTGTGTGTCCATACATGCCCATGCATACATAAAGTCATTTTTATGTAAATTTTCCATTTA
Source organism: Anser brachyrhynchus (assembly GCF_964034855.1). Lineage (NCBI taxonomy): Eukaryota > Metazoa > Chordata > Aves > Anseriformes > Anatidae > Anser > Anser brachyrhynchus. Next base: position 42,042,623 of record NC_137701.1, read on the forward strand.
AAAAATGATTTAAATTACCATCATAATCATGAGTTAATCCTATGCAGTTTGACTTTATTTGAATAAATGCTTCTTTGAAAACATTAATATGGCTTGTAATCATTAGTTATATTTTTGTTAATCATAAATATACTAAATACGTATTAATTAGAACTGTTATGTTGCATTTATACAAAACCATTAAGACTATGTACATTTGAAAACGGAAATTAACTGCTTTCTAATTTTGTGCAGGTCTCACTGGACAAAAGAAACCCTGCATATGTTATATAAGAGACCTCACTGTAAACTTCTCAATCTTTTCAAGATGAAGGAGGCTACTGGAGTGTACCCAGTAGAACAGCAAGATCTCAAGGTAATTAGTAAGTGAAAACAAGGCTACATTTCCAAATGAGTTAAAACAGCTATTTCAAAATTGCTTCCAGAGAAAACTACTAAATTTTAAATTATAAAACATGCTTTCTTCATTGGTGGTAATGGTGTCCAAGCCCAAGACCCTACTACAAACTTAAGAACACACTGCTGCTACAGCCAGTGTGTTCCTTTCAATAGTTTTATATTTTGCTACACTTACCTCTAGCATTACAAAGATTGATGAGTATGCTAACCTTTATGGTTCGTGAGAATTCCCATAACCCACACAGCATATAATAGCAGCTGCTTGATAATCAGGCTGGAGATCTAAGTATGCATCACACAGGCTGTCATAGAGGATGTCAACAAGTTTGTTCCTATCTACCCAACAAACATTTACAAAGGGAGCAGATACTTTTTGCTAATTTCTTATTTTCATAGGTTGTAGCAAAGCCCTCCCCAGACTACTTTAGTAAGCAGTAGCTTTGTTAGTAGTCTTAAGCTCCAATAATGAAAAGATTAAGAAGCACTAAATCAGTATATTAAGAATACTATTAACAATGTAATTTATAAGATCAGATTATTCTTACTCTATTTTATGAATGTTATATTTATATTATCAAGACTACATAGATTGTATAAAAAAGTTACTAGCTACAAAACCAAAAAATGTACAAAACATCTAAATAGAAGCCTTTTATGTTGTGTTTTCTAAAAGGAAGAAAACGTTTTCACCTTGCTGCACTGAAATCTCCAATACCCACATAATCTCAGACAGTGAAAACAGCAAAGATATTTTACTGCTATGTGTTGTTCTTCTCTGTCAAGCATCTACTCCCAGTCTCATTAACAGACCTCTCTCCTCAGGCTGATGGATAGTCATCGTGCCAGTACAACTAGTAAACTCACGCTGCAGGAAAGAAACTACTCAGTAATTGCCAGAGATTTAGTCTCACACCTTTCCTATTTATAGGACTTCCAGAGAAGATGTATAAACACACGTCTGACTACACTGAAGCAGAGAATGAGTATATTCAGCCAACTTCCGTGTTTCCAACAGCAGATATGTGGTGGGTTCACCTGGCCTGGTTGCTGAATAACCACCCTGGGAAGCAGCATCAAACTACTTCAGGCTGAGCCTGTTTACATGTGTTGGTAGTGATAGGACAAGGGGGAATGGTTTCAAACTAAGACAGGGGAGATTTAGGTTAGATATTAGGAGGAAGTTTTTCACTCAGAGGGTGGTGAGGCACTGGAACAGGTTGCCCAGAGAGGTTGGGGATGCCCCATCCCTGGAAGGTTCAAGGCCAGGCTGGATGCAGCTCTGGGCAGCCCGCTCTAGTGGTTGGCAACCCTGCCCAGAGCAGGGGGGTTGAAACTAGATGATCTTTAAGGTGCTTTTCAACCCAGGCCATTCTATGATTCTATGATTAAACTGTGGGGTGCCTACATCCTGAATAATCAGTTCTGTTCCAGCTACTTCTCTCAGAAAAGACACATTAGGACCAGGAAAAAAAAAAAAAAAAAAGGATGTTCAAAATTATAATAAGAACTTGTGAACTGAAAAACAGATTAGAATCTTTTAATTCAGAAAAGATAAAACATAGTCAACATGATAGGCATCTGTAAAGTCAGAACTTGAAACAATTATTTGCTGTTTCTCTTCATGCAAGAATTAGGAAGTATCAAATCATAAGACAGCAAGTTCTAAACAAACAAAAAGAGGATGCTTTTGCACACACCACAAATCTAAATTATGGAATTACTACTACAGTACATATAAAAATGTTCAAAAAATTCCAAAAAAATAGTTAAGTAAAATTATGATCCACGAAAGGCTGCTGAAAACGTGTATAATGTACAAATTGATGAAAATTGGTATTGACAAAATGGAGGAAAGTCTCACAGTATGCTTTGTAGTGTTCTTACACTCTTTGCTAGATCTACAAGCCATTATTTGAGATAAGATACCACACCAGCTGGACCTTTCATCAACCTTATGTTCTAACAAGGGAGTGTGTTCAGCTCAACCTTGTCCCCTGGCTTTGCTGCATTCAAATTCCTTTCTCACTATGGCTCCCCACAAACTAGGTTCGCTCTATTTCAGATCGAGATTCCTTGCTTTTTAGCAAGATCCACACTGACTTCAAGGACAAATCGATGATAACATCTCCTGCCTATATAAAACGAAGAGTGAGAAGACATTGCTTGTAATGTGTATATATGTACAATCATAAAGATACATGTGTGTGTATATATAATTATGTGTGTATCACTAGTTTTCCACCCACCTTCATATAGTAGCCACTTCCTACTCTTGGAGCCATAATAGAAACTATATATAGGGAGTCACGTGGTTGCAGAGCTCCCAGAACAATCCTAAGTAATAAGAAGAAGAGGAAGAAGTTTTGGGAGGTACCACTCACAAAATGTGTCTTCTGCAATCTCACCTGAAACTTTCCTATTGTCAGTCTCTTGGCTATCAGCATGACAGCCACGCTCAAAGTTCAAGGTCTCGTACTAATTAAATGACAAGATACACTTGATTCTGTTTCAAAATTCAGGACACTGATGTGTGTGTAACGGTGCTTACCAATAATGCTCTAATTGTTTACTCTTGGCAAGCAAGTTGTGGCCTTTTCTTTCTGACACAATTCTTCCCCGGTGGTTTTTATGGCATTGTATATTTGTAGTTGCAGGGATGAGCATCTGAGGAGCACAAGCTGGAATTACTTTCAAAATTCATCCAAAAGCTTGCCAGTAGTAGAGCAAAGATACCTAACTATCCTTGTGTAACATTAAATCCAGAGATGATGCTAATACAGAAGAGCAAAGCCTCTTTTTTCTAAGACCGCATCTTATTTAGAAGTCAGTGGGCATGATGGGCTGTGATGAACTGTGGTAGTAATTCCATTATTACAGTATGCATGTGGGAACATGTGCTGGATGCTGTTTCTGTTCAAAACTATCAGGTCAGCAGTGCAGCGTGGTACGCCTAATTGTACCAGGTCTTGGATACACTTTGCGTTTTTATTTCAGTAATACGCATTCTGAGAAACAGATGAAACAATAGCTCTGCTCCCATGCAGAGCATACTGGGCTTTACCAGTCATGACAGGCAATGTGGAATGCAATTGTACACAAATGCTGTCCTTTAGTGTTTCCCATTCATTAGCCACCATACTTACTAACACCCATGTCACTTATTTATAAAATGTCCCTTCCAGAATAAACTCTCTTCCTGACATTTATTTTAATAGTCATGCAATAGTGCACTGCTTTGGGCTCTGATGAGGGAGAGTGTGGGTTGTGAAAAGGAACAGCAAAGCTGAGCACGTTCCCAAGCAGAGATGAGTGTGGAAAGCATGTATTATAGCATATAAAAATATTTTAGGGTTGTCTAGTATGAAGCTATTTTTGCTGCTGCCAAATACAAGCAAATTACATTGACTGCACATAGAGTACGGGCAAAAAGCAGACCTTGAAAGTCAGCTTATAATAGCTGTATGCTATGGACTGCCTGTTCCATTGGGAGACATAAACATAAATGAGAACGTTTATATGGAGGTCAGAACAACCTAGTGTGATTCAGCACACAAAGAGCAAGAGAGTGCATATCGAAAGGCTGGACCTGATTACTGGGACTGCTTGTGGCACTCGAGTCTGTGACAAGAAGCCCTGTGTGCTGTCTGGGGTTCCTCTGAGTTCATTCGAATTAGATGAACCCAGAAGCCTGCTTTGGGTTACTTGCCTATAACACTTTCTCAGAAGAAGACACGAAGCATTGAAAACATGTTCTTGCTTTAGTGGCAACTGAGAAAGAAAAGAAATTTTGTAACATCAATCTGTACCTGTGTGGTAAGATAATCAATCGTCATAAAAATGAAGACGGAAGACGTGTCACCATGCACATTTTTCCTTTTATTGTTAAATTTCTTTCTCTTAAGCTCAAATAAAATGGACACAGAAGAAAACATGGTTTGTTTTTTTAGTGCAAATCACTTGCTTGTCATCAGGTAAATTCTAAGTAGGCTTTTGTTATATTTGTGTGCATACTTATTAATTTTAATTCAATAATTATATATCCTTAAAGAATTACATTACCCTTATTTACTACATCTACAGTGTAAAGCAGAAGAGAGTCAGGCAGACAGAGAATAGCTAAGCAGCTTTTCCACCGGCAAGATGCACTTCTGATACATAAAACAGTAGAAGCCAGGACAATGTTCCTAATCCTACACTTGATTTATTACATCAAATCTTCTTGATATTTACTTCCTCATTTATGTTAGGCACAAGAAGAAGATATTTAATACGATCTTACTTTCTTAAATGCACAACAAAACAAGTTTGTTCATTTTGACTTGTTCTTGGCTGGTTGAAGATCAAGAAAAGGATTTTGTCTGTATAGCAAGGGTAACAGAGAGGTGCCGTTTCACTGACAGTTGAAAATGCCTTCTGTTTTAATCATAGTCATTTGTCCCTACCCAGAAAAATGATGGACATAATAAAAACAAAGGAAAATCAATGAATAAATTACATCCTGCGGGGGGAGTGGGGGTGGGGGTGGACAATACAGGGGGAAGGCAGAGAATGAGAGCACTCTACTGCCTGTATTTCAATTACAGGAAAAGCACAATGGTCCCCTTGCGTGTACGTGCAACTAATAATTCCTGATGCTTTGCTCCTCCCACTTCCTCTTCTGCTTTAATACTAATTTGGTCACAATAACACAACAACAGTAATTATCTCTTTCCTGGATTCCAGTCCATTCTCACCAACACATTAGTAAAGCATCTCATACTCCCTGCCCTATTTACATGCTACTCTCAGTAATAGGGCTCAGACAGATTTCAGTAAAATCTTACACTGCTATTATGCTAGTTCAAAATCTTTTTTACGTCCTTGTGTTTATGTATGTACGTGTGTTGCTTTTATGCAAATACTTCATTCTTATAACTTAGGCACACAGAAGAAGGTACATATTAAGGCTATACAAGTTTTCTTAAGTTTTCAGTAGCAAAATTTTCTTCCTGAATGACAAGACATTTTCATCTTCAAAGGAGTAATTTCCACTCCTCTAGCCTGGACTAAGTAACAGAAGTTAACCTCCACCTGGGTTTTTCTCCAGCTGCAGAGATTAGGTATTCTCTCAAATCTGCAAACAGTGTCCCTCATTGAAGCCATCATGCTGGATAGTAAGATTAATGAGAATACTCATATCTAAACTTCTTATTTCTTCTGTGATGTTACATGACTTTCTACTGTTACCCTCGTATATTAAAAAATAAATGAGAACCAATCTGTATGTGTGGTTTCAGATGAAGAATTTCTTCTAATAGGATATTTGTATACAAGGTGTGGATCTGCATAAAGTTTGTTTTTCTTTTACAGCATATAATAAAAGTTTTAGAAAATGAGAAAGGTAGGTGTGTTTCCTGTTATCTGCTGAAAAATATTAGTACTGATTTTTTTTGATTTGTTTTAAGATTATGTGTCTCTGCCTTATGTTGTGAGAAAAGACTAGATGCTCCACAGAAATTAATGAAAGAGAATACGAGCATAAAGAGAAGACAAACTAGTAGAAGCATTTTGATCAATGTTTTTAATTCAAATCAGCTGTAAGAGCTCTTTAGTGAACAAAACACTACTAGAAGTTAAATTCTATGCCTCATGTAGCTTTAGGCTTCCTCATGGCATGGAATGTGCAGTTGAAGGAAGTAGACTTTAAACAAAGATTTCTAAAACATTCACACTTTCTACAATATTAAAAATCCAGAAATAGTAATTATGGTCAAAAAACCCCAACAACAACAACAAAAAACAACAGACTATCTTTACAGAAAAAAAAAAAATTAAAAAAAAAATCTAACCAATCTAAAAATGTTTTGTAATTTTAAGAGACATTCTTTTAGATTGAAATTAAAAGAATCTCTGGAAAATATATGTGTAATCTAAAATGAAAATTTTAGAACAAGATATAGGTACGCTTTGTCCTTCTACACAAGGTACTATTACCTGACAAATTTCATCTACTAATATCCTTTAATTGCCCTCAACGGTACACACTTTTAAAGCAAGAACAGATGTTATTCAAAGAGCATATAAACCCTTCTTGATTAAAATGCGTTGGTAGCAGAAGGAAGTAAATATTTTTATGCTTAAAAAATAAGATTAATTATCAGGAACATTGGACAACATTGTTTTCTGGATACCACAGAGGAAGTATAGATTTATAAGGTAGAGAAACAAGAAAAAAAATGTTTCTAACATGGGTGTGAACTGCAGTGTTTTATCTCACAGAACACTGGGCCAAAATTATTTCAGTTTGATTATAATAAAGTTTAAAAGTCTTCTAGTTTCAAAGCTTTTCATATGAAAATTAGTCTTTACTTAAACCAGTTTCCCATAACAAAAACCTTAAAAGCAGTGATTGTGACCTTGCCTTACAAAAACAACTATGTTCAAAATGCCTGCATTGTAAAGGCAGATGTTTTTTGGTTAACTATTTGTTTCTATTAGAATTATGTGATGCTTCGCACTGGCAGTATTACAGTTTCTTTAAGGCTCTATCAGTTCTGAATTCTTTTGTCTCTTCAATAAACCTGGAATTGTTTTTTCTCATATCACCGCAGTGTATGCTGCAGTTTGGATGCTTAGAACAAACCCTTGACAGTCACCACCCTTACAAGGTTTGCTTAAGCTGTGAGCTCTGATTTGGATCAAGCCTCTGAGGACAACTTTCCAGTTCACTGTCAACTTTCAAAAGTCTTTTCTGTGCAGTGTTTACTGTAGGCAGTCTACATGGACTCTGCTTCTTCTTGCATCCCAGTTTTCCCTCCTCTGTAACATATTTTGTACTTAAACTGTGCGGCCCTGTGTTTCAGCAAGTGAATCAGGAGCAACCCCCAACTCCTGGCAGGCTGGAAGCAGCAGACGTCTTGCATCGTGCTCAAAAACTGCAGTGCACATGGCAGCCTGCTGGTAAAGCACAACACAAAGAAGAAAAGACAAGGCTCAAGCTAACTGAAGGTAGCCCTTGGGAGGTGTCTGTAGGGACTATTTCTACAGTACTTGTTTTAGCTGATAAAGAGAACAAATCCACATATAACCTAATGGAAGTCTTTTGTGCAGACAAAAAAAAAACAAAACACGGTAAAAGGATGATTTCAGACTTCACTGGTTTTGTCTGTCTGCAAATTCTTTACCCTATTCCTTTTCTGTAGTCTCTTTCTATGCTACACATACATAGCAGGCAGTGCATTCCAAACCCTGCATTTCATAGAAAGTGCTGAATGGACTGACTCAAGAATGCATTTTTTCCTTTTTCTTGGGACATAATGTTTGCTGCCCATGGAGGTCTTCCGCCTGTGCCCAGCTTTACAAACGTGAACCATTAATAATAGTTAATAGTTGGGACCATGTATGTGAACACGTCACATCTGAAAACCCATTTATTGATTTGGGACCTCGTTGCTGGCATTTCTCACTGAAAGGAGAGGGCCAAAATTCTTAGGATTTTGGCTGAAGTCCTCCATACCAAATGAATATTCAAGATGCAGTCTAAACTGCATACAAATCATTGAGGTTAGCACTCTCTAATAAAATTCTCCCTGGTCAGAAATGTTATGAAAATGCTTTGCAAAGTGTCTATCTCCAGATGGTTAGTAGAAGTGGATTTTATTTAATAGCCATCTACTAACGTGTAGATTAAAAATACACCAACTAGAAGACTCCAATTCCAGGTCATCTTCAAATTTCTTTCTATGATCTACTGAAGTTAAGCACTACCCCTGCAAAAAGTTCAGCCATTTGTGGGAAAACAGGCTTTGTCAGAGAACGCAAGAATGGGCAGTTAGGGATAGTAACTCTGTTAATAATTATCTGACTCGAATTTGCTCATTTGCATATGCACGATACAGTTAAAGAACATGATTAAACAGAAACACCCTAAACCTGCTACTTAGCCATTTACAAGCACATTATTACGCAGGCTGTTATGACTCCAGTCAGTAAAACCGCATACTTTTGACATTTTCCTTAAGACAAACCCCAGCCTATATTCCAATCTCATGAGAGGTCCCAGTTTTAGTAATGATTCACAATGTAACAAAGTCTTTGTGCAATATGGTAATATCAATCATTATGTCTTACCCTTTACTGAGATTATGTATGTATGATTAAACCAATTTATTTGTGCAATGCAGCAATATTACAGGAAGGTCTTTGATTCCTTATGCAGATTTACGAAAATGCAACCCTCTGAGTTCAGGAAATTGCATGAATTTTTAATTCTAAGAAGAGGAAAAGTTTTGACAAGAGTGGGGCCAACAAATGGCTCAAAGATTGCTAATAAAAGGGTATTGCATCATCCCCCGTGTCATAGAACCATAGAATGGCTTGGGTTGGAAGGGACCTTAAAGATCATCTGACTCCATGTCACACAGCTTGCGCATTGCATTGGGCAGAGCTAATGTAGTGAATGGCATAACGTTTTTCTTTAGCACCCTAGTAAATCCTCTTCTGACGATAGTGAGACTGGGTTGAAGAGCTCTCAGGTTCTTCATTGCCTTTAAAAAGAAAAGCCTAATTGCTTAGTGGTGGCCATGATCTATTCTGGCTGCAGGAGGATTTTACGTTCTATCCTCTACATTCACACGATGATTTTACTTGATCTGTGAATTACAACTGATTTGTGCATGACTAAAAGGCAGAACCCCTTTCTAAGGATCAAATTTACTATAAGCTTAACACTTTCTATAAGTGTTCTTGTTTGCTAACCAAGAAAAAGGGCATCCACTGCTGCTAGAATGATTTTTGAAGTCCATTCCCATCTGTCCTCTTTCCCTTGAGAGAGTTATGCCAAATAAAAGGTACTAGAAGGAGCAGGAGCCTGCTTCTGGCTGCTGTAGACAATATTTTCCAAATCAAATAAGCATATATATGTTGGCATGCTGGTAAAAGGCAGCAGGCCTATCAGCAACAACGAAGAAAAGAGCAGCCTTCTCTCCCAGGAGTTTCAGTCAAGCTGCTTTTCCCACTCTTCCCAGCCCTTTGTCCCGTCTCCAGTTCAGTAGTACTTTGCCCAACATTTGTGTATGGAAGAGAATCAGCAAACAAAACCAGTCACAGTCCAAACATACGCAAAAACACAGTTAAGAGCACGAGTGGGAAACAGAATCAAGGTAGCTGCTAAACGTAGGACTGTCCCTGCCATTCTGAGAGGCCGGCTGGCTAGATTCTGACCAGCCTGGCTGGTCTTCCGCGTCCCAGATCTGTCAGAGCTATGAGGCACGCAGACGTTGCCTCTGTATGCGCTGTATCCCTGTGCCAGGGCAGACGGCTTTGGGTTTGGGGTGGTTTTCTGCTTCCCGACAGACCGGCCAGCCCGCCGCTCTTTCACGCCCCTTCATCTGCCGGGCACCACTGCGACCTCGGGCACCCACCGCAACGCCCGGGGAAGCCCTGCCGCAGGCCGGTGCCGGGCGGGGTTGCCCGGCGAAGCGGCAGGGCCCCGGCCGGCGCAGCACTGCCGCGGAAGGTCCTTCTCGGAACCGGGCTCGCAGCGCCGCGGGGCGCGGGGCCGCCGGCGGCGGGGCTCGGTCACCGCCCGGCTCGCCCAGTGACGCCAGCTGGGGGCCGGGCCGCCCCGCCCCGCCCCTCCTCGCCGCCGGCCCCGCGGGGAGCGGCGTCAAGGTGAGGCCGCGGGCGGCCGCCGGCACCACGGCACGGCCGACACCGGGCGGCGCGCGGCGCGGGCGGCCCGCTCGTACCTCCCCGCACCCGCCCGCACCACGGGCCGGCCGCCGAACGGGGAGGCTGGTTCGGACGGCGCCCGTCCGGGGGCTCCCCGCGGGCAGCAACTCCGCCTTCCGCCGGGGGGCGGCTCGGACCGGCCGCGGCTGGCCGAGCGCCACCCCCCCGCCCCGCCCCACGCGGGCCAGCCCGGGCTGGGCTGAGCCGGGCCGCACCGGGCCGCACCGCCCTGCACCGCGCACTCCCGGCGCCCCCCGCGGCACCGCAGGCGCAGGGCGGGTCGGCCTCCCTCGCCCGCCCCCGGGTGCTGCCGCGGCCGCTCTCGCGAGAGCCGGGCGCGGGCGGGGCGCGGGCGGTGACTGACAGCCGTGGGGGCTCCGCGCCGTCGCCATTGTGCTGCGGGGAGAGGCGGCTGGCTCGGCGCGGCCGCCTGCGGGCCCGGCTCCTCTGGTGACCCTGGGTGTGCGCGCCCGCGGCAGTGAGTACGGGCCGGCCGCGGCCTCGGGGTGTGTGGGGCGGATGGCCGTGCTCTGGGGGCTCGGCTCGGGCCCTGCGCGCCGCCCGGAGCCCGCGGCTCGGGGCCAGGGAACCATTTTGTGTCGGGGCTGGCCCTCAGCTCCCTCGTCCCCGGCCCCGCAGAGCGCTTCGAGAGCTACGCCGCCTCGCCCGGGGCCCCCGCGCCCCTCGTCTCCTGGGGGCGCCCCTGCCTCGCGGGGTGGGGGTAGAGCGCTCGGCGCCGCCCTCGGGGCCAGGCCGGGCGCGGCCGCAGGCCCCCGGCCTCCCCCCGCCGGCCGCGGGGCGGCGCCGTGCCGCTGCGCGGGGCCCCGGCTCCGGGGCGGGCGCGGCGGGGGCGCTGGCACCCGCCGCGGCGGCGCGGGGAGGCGGTCGGCTCCGGCAGGTGTCTTTCTTGATCCCGGGAGGCTGACGAGGTGCTGCCGGTCTTGCGGCTGCAGGTTGGGAAAAAATTGTGAGCAACGAGTCGCGCGGCCGCAGGAAATTGCCCCCGAGGTCTGCTTGGCTTGTCGATAAGACATATTTCGTGAGTAAAGGTGGAGGAAGGCCGTGCGATCAGGAATTGGGCGACAGTCCAGTCCTGCGAGCGGTTGTGTATTGCGTCAAAGGATACAGAAGCCTGTAGCCATAAAAGTTCAAGTTTTAGCTAGTAGCATCACCACGTAGTTCAAAGGTAGAAAGCCTCCGTTTATGGGCTGGGAGCGAGGCGTGTACAGCGCTCTGAGCGAGGATACAAGAAAGCTTTAAGCTGTTAGCAGAAGGCGTGGTAGCTAGTAAGGGCCTCCCTTGCTGGTAGACAGAATACATCAAATTTCTCCCTCTTCTCTCAGTAGAGGGGGTTAGGCCACCAGAGAAGAAGTGAGAAGTCCCAATTTTAAACGTTTGGTGTTACTTTTACCTTTTGAAATTACTCAGCTTTCCTGTGAAGAGCTATCAATTTTGGTTTTAATCTGTTAATGTCTGTGGCTACGTTAGATCTAGTTGATCTAGTAGTTGGCGGAATCACAGCCTAAGAAGGGCAGGGTGTTAGAGCAAAATAGGCAGTTCAGCTCCGCCTCCCAGATAAAACATGGTCATCTCTTTTCCATGTACAACTGAAATTTAAAGTTTGACTTCAGAAGTTGCGTTTTTACCCAGTCTCGAGATGCATCGTGTAGTGCCTTGCTCCTGAAAACACAGGAGTCCAGATTCCTCCGTGGTGTTTTGTGTGCAGAGTTGAATACCACTGTATGAGCTGATGTAATATTACGCTTTGATGAGGAGTGTTTCTCACACCCTACTCCATTTCCTATTTCTCTGCTGTATAGCTGCTCCACAAATTGTTGGATAGCAGCGTGAGTAGTATCAAAATATGGACGTCACAGAGAAGCCAGAAATGTGGTTTGTCAAGATAGTGAGTTGAGGTTGCACAATGAAGGATGTGGCAGGTGTTGTATCTGAGTAAGGTGTTGTTTTCCTTTCTGGCAACAACAGCCTTTTAAACCAGTTCAGGTTCTAAAGCTATTTTTTCTTATTTGTTCCTTAAAAAAGTTGTTTAAGCACTTTTCAGTCTCAGTGCCTTCTGTGTAAATTCAAATGACTACTTCATCATTATAGAACTTGTGACAGCATGTTAATCATCAGTTGGGGTTTGGTGAATTTCTTTGCACGTAAACAAAATACTTGAGGTTTTAAATTTGAGTGCCATTGCGTTCGTTCAAAACAAAAACAGACAAAAAAACCCACACCTCAAGGTACTGTGATATTGTAAAAGGGAACCATTTTAATGCCGAAATACCCTCTAAAACTGATGTTTCCCCTTTCAGGCGAGTATTCTTGTGACTTAAATAATGATTTTTTTAAATGGTGAGATCACAGAATCACAGAACGTTAGGGATTAGAAGGGACCTTGAAAGATCACCTAGTCCAGTCCCCCTGCCGGAGGAGGAACACCCGGATCAGGTCACACAGGAACGCGGCCAGGCGGGTTTTGAATGTCTCCGGAGAAGGAGACTCCACAGCCCCCCTGGGCAGCCTGTTCCAGTGCTCTGGCACCCTCACCGTGAAAAAGTTTTGTGTCATACTTAAGCGGAACCTCCTGTGTTCCAGCTTGCACCCATTGCCCCTTGTCCTGTCACTGGGTGTCACCAAGAAGAGCCTGGCTACGTCTTCCTGACACTCGCCCTTTACGTATTTATAAATACAAATAAGGTCACCCCTCAGTCTCTTCTTCTCCAAGCTAAAGAGACCCAGCTCCCTCAGCCTTCCCCCGTAAGGGAGATGCTTCACTCCCTTAATCATCCTCGTGGCTCTGCATGGGACTCTCCCAAGAAGTTCCCTGTCCTTCCTGAGCTGAGGGGCCCAGAACTTCACTTTTAGCCAAGTACTTCATCGTACAAAGTTGGATCCCTTAATTGGCGTGCATGTCCCTTAGAGTCTGCCACTTTTACTTTGCGTTAAGGTAAAATATAGACAAGCACTATTTTGGATGTCAAATCTCATCAAGACCTACAGCTGTCTTGTCTTACCCACACCCTAGTCTATATTACTATGACATGGGATTAATTTAGCTTCAGAGTTTGCAACTTGAATGATCGCTTCTTCGCACCTAGTGCAGCTTCAGGCAAGTACTAGACCTGCAGTGCGCGTTATGACAGATAACTCTAGAGCTTAAAGTAACGACAATCTTAGTGTCTTCTTTAATGTTACAGACGTTACAAAGAAATGTGATTGTTTTATTACACAGATAATCTATAGAATGTGGTGTGGTTTAGATTATTAGATTTGTTGTTAGTGAATTTCATTAAATTCATGTGATTGACAGAGCTCTTCTATGCTGTGCAATGCTGCTCAGAACTTTATTATCAATACAACTGTATTTACAAGTTTGAGAGTTATATACTATTGCCCAGTACTTACTTAGGGGTTTAAATGTGACTTGGGAAGCTTAACCATTGCATGATTTTTTAGGTTCATAATCCAAGGCTAGGCAAATGAGAAGTTCAGATTCCTAAATTGACCTTGCTAAATTGATCAGATATCATCTCTGGCAAAAGTAAGCATATGGGTTGCTAATGTCTGAAATATGATCTAGTAACTGGCATGTCTCTCCCTAATACAAGCAAGTAGCTCTTCTGTACCGTCTGAGAATCCACCTAGATCTATTGGTTTAAATGTTTGCTTAAACTTGTTATGTTTGCTATACTTTAAGTTACACGTTTTCTTTTTTCTCTCTTTTTTTTTTTTTTTACAAAAAGTTCTACTAGCAACATTAAGCGTTTAGACTACTTCATGTCGTGTCCTCTGTTGTAAAGCTAATGACTGAACATGTACCGGAGCAGTGGCTAAAAAACCTTCCTTTGAGGAAATCAGTAGTAGGATTTTTCAGTTGTTCAACAGTTAGATCAATGGACATCTGTACAAACTAACTTTTACCAGGAGAGTATTGAGTAGTCCTGGGTACGTGAACTCAACTTGTAACTGCAGCCAGGCATTGGGAATGTCAGGATTGCTGCAGAAGCTTTTCAGAGACTGTTATGGATGAACGTAGCTGAATATGAGGAAATAACTGTACTGTATTGATTTTTTTTTTCCCCTAATACATCTTTTTCCCATTGCTACTCTCAGAAGGCAAGGTCAGAATTAAAAGTCGTGAAATAAAACAGATTGTACCACTTCTGCAAATGACCTGCACTGATGCAGTTCTCAGCCGTCTAAGAGCCGTTAGCTGTCATGCACCTCTTCCTGCACCACACAACTGTGGATGCTGTAATGCTGTGAAATTTATTTAAGAGCTGTTTTTTGTGGTGTAATTCTTTCTGTACTGTCCTGAGGAGGAAGAATATTAGAAAAACAGTTATCTATCTAGAGTTCTTAAGCAATGTTAAGTTGAAATAGCCTTTAAAGGACAGGAATGACAGGATCACTTCTCATGTGGAAAAGGCACCAGCATTTGTTTTAAAATACCTAGAAATACCAACAGAGCAAATACTTACTCAAAAATAAATTTGTATATATATGTGAGACCACATACTGTGGTTTTATAAATGAATTTTCATGGTAGTTGTCTTGGAGAAGTGAAATATTAGTTCGAGGCGGGTAGAGTAGTTTAACAGGAAAGTGAAGTTTCGCAGTTCTGACCCTGAAGAATAAGCCTGAGTGTAGTTTCTGCAAGTAGTTAGTTGATCTTCCCATGTTGTAGATGCGGCACATTAACAGAAAAGTTACTTCTGACTTTAAGAAATCAGAGGATTCTTTCTGTGACTCCTGGTTCATTTTTGTGCTAACGTTACTGCTGCAGAGTTCTTAAGGGAGTCCCACTTACAGTATAAGAGTAAGAATATAAGTAATATAATAACAAGAATATCAACAGCAGCTATGTTCATAGTTTTCTAACAGTGAATGGGAGGGGGTGTATGGAAGAGGTACAGAAACCTGAGAAAGAATTCATTTCCCCATCTTACTGACCAGACCAAAGCTCTGTGTAAATATGTGTCTGTGTGTGAGTAATACTTACGTTACACTTGAAAACACTTGCGCATGTTTTGTGTGTAGGTCCCTGCTTTTGAAAGAAAAAGTAATAAGCGTGTCCTTCTACAGGGTACAAAAAATGGAATCGAAACCCTCAAGAATTCCTCGGAGGATCTCTCTTCAGGCCTCCGGCACTCCAATAGGATCCCGACCATTAACTGGAAACAGTTTAGCTGGGGCATATAGTGCAAGAGAATCTTCACGGAGATTAGACTCTGGATACCAGGTAATGTGTTTTGATTCTTTCTATGAACCATACATTCATTTAATGTTTGTTTCTCACAGAGAAAAACCCTAGAGTCCCTGCCCCCCTCCCCCCCAGGGGGGAATTGAAAGGATAAGTCTCAGCCAAGGTCTTGCGTTTGTGAACAAAAAACATAATTAATCATACAAGGCAATGATTTGATGATCAGGCCAGTGACAGTTTTCACAGAATCCGAGAATGGCTGAGGTTGGAAGGCACCTCTGAAGATCATCGGGTCCAACCCCCCCTGCCAAGCAGGATCACCCAGAGCACGTTGCGCAGGATGGCATCCAGGCGGGTTCTGAATATCTCCAAAGAGGGAGACTCCACAACCTCTCTGGGCAACCTGTGCCGATGCTCGGTCACTCCTACAGTAAATAAACATTTTTGTCATATTCAGCTGGAACTTCCTGTGTTTCAGTTTGTGCCTGTTGCCCCTTGTCCTTTTGCTGGGCACCACTGAAGAGTCCAGCCCCATCCTCTTGACACCCTCCCTTCAGATATTTGTATACGTTGATAAGATCTCCTCTGTCTTCTCTTTTCCAGGCTAAACAGGCCCAGCTCTCTCAGCCTGTCCTCGTCTGAGAAATGCTTCAGTCCCCTAATCTAGTGAACTAGTGAACCCGTGAACTAGTAGTTCTAGGTTTGACATCTTTACCTACTTTTGCTTGTAGCTCCACCTTTAAAAATCAGCTGATTGATTGAGAAAAGGGCATCCTGATACCCTTTTGCTTTAAACTAAAAGAGGGGAGGTTTAGATTGGAGATTAGGAGGAAATTCCTCACTCAGAGGGCGGTGAGGCACTGGCACAGGTTGCCCAGAGAGGCTGTGGATGCCCCATCCCTGGAGGTGTTCAAGACCAGGTTGGACAAGGCCCTGAGCAACCTGACCTAGTGGGTAGTGTCCCTGCCCATGGCAAGGGGGGTTCGAACTATGTGATCTGTAAGGTCCCCTTCAACCCCAGCTGTTCTGTGATTCTATGATATGATTTTATGATACTACGGATCTGTTTTGACAGTAGTCACTGCTGTCCTAAACTTGGGTAAATGGGTGTTTCTGGTGAGGGAGTGTGAGGATTTTACTGGAATGTTATGTCAATAGGGCATTTTACTTCATGTGTGGACAGTGATGCATGTATAGGGATACGTTGCGGTTCTAAGAGTTGACAGTAGGATGTACTACTCTGCAGCAAGTACTCACTTTGCTTTCTGTGAGAAAAGGTAAGAAGAAAACTTTCAGGTTTACATCATACTGTCCTGTCAGTGTGTTAGTACAGCTACACCTGGCAACGGATAGGGCTGTGGCAGAGAGCTTTGCTGTTTCATGCCAACCAAATTGGTTTTTCACGGGGTGAAGGTATGCTCAAGAGTAAGAATTCATACTTTGGAGATGCTTTCACTTTGAAAGAGTATTGTGGTAAGTATAGATTAAACTAATACAGAAATTATTTTGGGACATTTAGAAGTAACCAGAGGGCTGTTGGGTTCGATTATCTTGTTTCTGCTCCTGTCAGCAGTTCCCACCTAAAATTTTGGGACTAGAAATGTAAGTGCGTTTTGGTCTTTGAAATTGCAGAATTTTAACTTGATGACTAAATGTTTATATTTATTGTATAAAATGGTAATGAATTTGGTCCCTGCTAACAAGCGATCTGGGGCGTTGTGTTGTATAATGCCTTTACCGGAAATAGTTTCACAAGTAACGCATCTAATTATCTTTAGCATGACGTATGTATAGCCACATGTTACACTTTGTTATATCTAGCCTGCATGTGTTTGTTAATATGTAGGCTACAAAGAATGTCTAAGGGTAGTCTTCAGACAGATTTGATCTATTTTTTTTTGGTATTCCTACCCATTTTTTGTAGACCGATTGCTCGGTAAAACCATCTGAATAAAAAAAAAATAAAAAAATCTAATAGTCTTGCTCTTTCATAAGGTTTATGGACCCATCCAGTCTAGACAGGATGACACTGAAAGCTTTTGGTCAGAAGATTAGTCTCAAGCTGTGAAGCTAGATAAGTTACCAAACTATTTTTCCACTGTTAAGGAATCAGGAGGGTTACGTACTTGATTTAATTTATTACATGAACTGCAGCATTTACACTGTGCAGTGCATTATCATTTGGCTGTTTTGTGCTGAGCAACGTGCTTCTACTCCGAGGAATGACCTTTACAATACTTTCCAGGTAAAACAGACGTAAAATAACAGCAGAGAGTATCGAGTTTAATCACTTTTTTCCACTCCAATTTATAGAAGATAGCCTGAGAGCTTGTTATATGAGACTAGTGCCCAGCAGTTAAATAAATAAAACATACGCAAGCATGCTTTAATGGAAGAAGATGGTAACTCGTAATGTTGAAAGTTGAGGTCCTTAACTCTGTCCTGTTTCTGGAGCAAGTTGGGGTAACACCCCAAAAACCCTATTGTCCACAATCAAATGAGAGGACAGATAAAGGAGGTAATTAATAGAGAAATGTCTTTCCTTTTGCCAGCGGTTCTCTTGTAAACCTGCCTCATTTCTTATTGGGTATACCTTGAGGTTTTTCATGGACGTTTCCCAATTTATTAGTACCCCACCCTTTCCTGCATTTTCGATATTCAGATCAGATATACATTTTGAGTTAGAAGATGTATATGACAAGCATGTTATTCTTCAGGAATCCGCTGTATTGAATACTTCTGGTAGAGACTGGGGAATTGGAGAAAGAGAGACTCATGAAACCGCTTGGAAGCTTACAGCGTCCTCTCCAACTCACTACTCAGGGACACTTGATCATCCACGGTCTGGAAGATTCTGGGGAAGCAGAAACAGACTGGTAATAATTTTTAATGTGTAATGACTTTTTAAGAAAAGAGGGTTTTACTGTAGCCTTGCCAATCTGAAAAAATGCTAGCAGAACCTCGCTGTAATGTTTTTAGATAAGAAGATCTTACCAAGTCGAAATGGAGGGAAAATAAGATGGCAGTGTTAAGAAATTATTCAGAGGATGAAAATAATAATGTATATTAATTTGACTACTAGTAGAGCCACTCACTTCAAATTAATTTCTTAAGAAGTAACCAATCAAAAAGAAAAAAGGGCATGCATGATTGAAGTCTTTTACATGCTGTAGTCCTACAAATGACAATTAACATTGTTTATACTCAGATTGTTTTACTGGATTTTTCTAGGGCACGGTGGTTTTTTTGGACCGTACCAGCTTTGTGACTTGAGAACAAAGCTCGTAGTTTGGAGGATCTGTTTTAGAAAACTTAACTTTAGATATACTTACAGGTAACATAACAGTTAGTTACATGCTGCTTGCAGCATACTGTGGAAGAAAATGGAGGCCAAACTCTCACCAGACTGAGATCCAAGGCTCAGGCCTAAACAGCTTGCCTTAAGTGGCCTCCATAATCATAGAACTGAACCACAGAATGTCCCTTAACAACTCTAAAGTAGTTTGTTTCTTTGAATTGCTTATGCACTGCAGAGTCAAAATAAAACGCTTTCAGTTGCATTAGAAGTAATAAAAATAGAACTGATAGTCCTTTCCAACTGAACTATTCTGAGATCTAGTCCAACTGCCTGATGATTTCCCGCTTTAAGAGGGGTAAAGCAGACAACTATGAAGACCCTTGGGGGTAGATAGCAAACTTGAAAGTTCTGTTCACTTGAAAACTGAGAGGGCTTTTGGGTACCTAAGGATACTTGAACCATAAGTAGGTGTCCGTTTTCGTACAGTTACTTAAAAGGTGAATGCATGGTCAGAAAAGTGAGGAGTGTAGAAAACTGTGGGGACGGTGGCCTACAGGAGTAATCCTAGTAAATGGCTATAGATATAGTCGGAGCCTCTGGTTGTAGTTGGCCCACGTATATCCAGTTAAGCTACTGCTGTTGGCTTTTCGAAGTGAGAGGGTCTTTTTTTCCTTTTAAGATAAATTTTTCTCTTAAATTATGTTCTGATGCGGGTGAACATTGCAGAAGGCTTGAACTTCCACTTGTCAAATAGCAAGCAATTAAAAGATAAATTATGTTAAACATATAATTTGAGGGAAAATTAACCTATTTTCATACTTGGTTTGTGATGTTAGATTCTGTGTCTGACCCTCTTGTCTTTTACGATGGGGAAAGAGAAATAATTAGATATTAATTTCAAAAAATGAAAAGCATTGGCATAAGCTCAGAAAAAACATTAAAATAAAACACAAGTAAACAGTTAATTTGTTTGGCCAATTAAGAAGCTTGGTTTCAAATACTTTCTGATAGAAGAACGAACAGTTGGATCTAAGTCAAGTTTTTGGCTGTGAGTAACCAGACTAACTTAATGGGCTAACACATTCTCCTTTCTTTTTCTATCTTTTTTTCCCATCAGTACTAGGAAGGCTATATACTGCAAAAATTGTTTTTTACTTTTTAAACTATTTCAGTTGAGCTTAAGCTTAATAAAAAAGCTTGTACTTTGCCGGTACAAAAAAGACAGGGATCTCTTGGAAAGAGCCCAGTGGAGGGCCACAAAGATGATACGGGGCCTGGAGCATCTCCCCTATGAGGAAAGGCCTAGAGACTTGTGTCTGCTCAGCCTTGAGAAAAGAAGACGGAGAGAGGATCTTATTAATGTTTATAAATACCTTAAGTGTGAGAGACAGAGGGATTTGGCCAACCTCTTTTCAGTGGTTTGTGGGGACAGGACCAGGGGCAGTGGTCACAAAATGGATCACAAAGTTGCGCACCAACAAGCGAAAGAACTTCTTCACAGTGAGGGTGACGGAGCACTGGAACAGGCTGCCTGGGGAAGTTGTGGAGTCTCCTTCTCTGGAGGTACTCAAGGCCCATCTGGATGCCTACCTGGGCAACCAGCTCTAGGGAACCTGCTTTGGCAGGGGCGTTGGACCCGATGATCTCATGAGGTCCCTTCCAACCCCTACGATTCTGTGATTAATGTAATCAAAATAACATCTGGTCTAAACACCTTAATAGAAACTAGAGCTACCTCCTAGCTAAGTATATTTTAGGTTGTTAAAAGATGAGCAGGGTTTGTTAAACTACTAAATAATAAAGGTAATCAGTTACAGCCATTTCTGAAATACAAAATTATCTTTGTTTTATGATCTATAAACCTATGTTTGGGCATTTTTATGATATCTTAAGAGTCAGGATTATCTTTCTGCTCTTTAAATGTCATCCATCTAAAAAAGAAAAGGTGCAGATTGTAGTAGAAACCAGCTTTAGATGTGGAACTGCCTTGAATAAACCTGATAATGCTGTCAAGAGCACAAGCATAAATTCTATAATATTTTTAAATAAAAAAAGACTTGGCGTCTTAAAGTTATTCTTTGCTGGTCTTGTGGGGTTTATGTTATGTATGCTATTTTTCAGTATTGTAGGCTGTGGAAGGTACACCTGAAATACTGTATCGATAATTATATATTTTTTTTGTGTTATTTCAGTCTACATCTTCCTCCTCTCATTTTACATCTGGGTGTTATGGTGAGACTGAGAGAACTCAGGGAGCATATTCAAGACTGCATAGCCAGCAGCGAGATAGTGATTCAAAGAGACCTAAGCTGTCCTGTACGTCTACCTCTTCTGTGAGAAATAATGGCTTGACTGCCTTTTCAGGTGAGAGGCTGATTACTAGACCTGAGCTACATGAGAGTTGTCTGAGAGTAAGATCAGGTCTTACTGAGTTGGAAACAACTTGCTTTGAAATACTATGTTTCTGTTATTCTTCAATATTAGAAACTTCATGGTCAATAGAAGAGCAATTTCACATTGACAGTAGTATATGAAATAGTGAGAATGCTGTTACTGTGTGCGAAAACTCATTAGTACTCATGGAACTTCAACATTAGCTGTACCTATTCCATTTGCAGTGAAGTTGGACTTCATGTTTCAAATAGATCTGAAGTGGTTAAGATTTCTAGGAAAGAATGAGTGCACTTGTTACGTATGATTTCAGGAGACTAATTGTGTTAGTAAACCTACATGTGTCAGACAGCAGAAAGAAAATCTTTATGTACTTAGCTCTGCATTTCAAGAAGCATAGTGCCATAGCTGGTTAGAATGTTGTTGGTAGGGGGTCAGGCCCTACTGAAAAATAACTTTCTTTCCTAAACTATTTCTACAAGCCAGGCAAAAATTAACATTCTACATGAGGAACTCTTCCAGGAAAAACTGAGATTCTCATTAAAGCTGTAAATAACGGTGATATTTGGTTAGATGTAATTTAAGCAAATACTTGGATAACTGTAATTTAAGCAATATACTAACAATGGTCTAAAGGCCAGGAAATAATGACAAGCTTCTACTGAAAGCATTTCTAGAATGTTTTGAAACAGACCCTTAGAGCCATTCAGATTACCTTGTGTGTATAGACCTTGTGTGTTGTTATAGAATCACATGGCTATCCAAATAAAACTTAAGACGTTCTTACTTAAAACCCTGTACTGTAGATACTTTCTTACTCTTGTGTTAATGGCAGCCATATTATTAACATTATTGTTATGATCTGGGACATGTCTGTCCACTTCTGGATTGGTCATCACCCTGTTGACCAATGAATGCCTAAATATGGATTTAGAAGTTAACAGTATAATAAATTCATGGTGGATTTTTCAGAGCCATTGAAGGAATTTTTTTTTTTTTTGGAACGAGTTCTGTTCACAGCTTAAGCATGTATAGTTCCTGATTTAGGTGTTGGAGCTATTATTGAAAAACAAGATCTCTTCAAATTGAGCTTTTCCCTTCTGTCTCTGTAATATGAGCAAGAACAGTATTTGTCACTGTTCTAAAGAGTTGTGTTTAAAACGCTCTTAAGCTTCAGATGTCTTTTTGGAAAGTCAATCTTAGGAATGCTGAAGAAGTTTCATAAGAATGGCAGCATTTATTAAACCTCAAGTTGCTGTTTTGCCTAACGTGAAGCTACCTAGTAATTAGCTGTCACTGGAAGACAAGACCCTACTTCCCTTCTCCTGTCCTGTATGACTGTTACAGGGTCCGACTCTTCACAAAAGTATTACTGCTTTTTTTCCTGGGTTAGCTTTCAGAACCAACATGGTTAAGTGAGTTGCCATCAGCAGCGGAGTGGTGCTGTATTCTTAGGTTTTTGTTGGTAACTGGCCACTTGATCAGCTTAGTGGTATTGCTAAACTCCCCCTTAATACAATATAACCAGAATGCATGCCGAAGTACCAGCTTTAATGGATTTTAAAAGTATTATAAAAACATGGCATATTTTCTTTTCCTAGATGCCTCTTGGAGGTATAGTAGGATTCCTAGATCTTCATCTGTGATGCTCGGTTCTCTGGGAACTGAGCTGGTGAGAGAGCGAAGAGAGTTAGAAAGAAGAACAGATATGTCCATTACTGATCTGGTGGATCACAGTTACAGAAGCAATGACTTCTCATCTTCAACATGTATGTATTGTAAAAATGATAGCTTGTAAACACGTAGGCTGCATGCCTGTTAGTTTCTTCCCATGTGCTTTTCATGTTTTCTGCAAAACACCAAGGCAAAAGATCGATTTAATTTAAAGGTATTCTTTTAAATCTGTTTGGCCGCTCTTCACATGTTCACTAAAACCACCAAAAGATAAATGAATGGTCTAGCTTATATAGATGCAATCAGTCATAAGAAAATGGTATCAGCGTTTGCCACGGTAACAGTGTGAATATTCATTAAGCCTCCTTTCTCCTTGTGTATTTTAAGATTTCTTTTGATTTAGCCACACGGAAATAAATTAAAGTTATTTGACTCAAAGAATTTCCACCAAGGCACTCACCCATATCTCTTTCCGTTGTGTTTTTTGAGTGTTTATTAGGGAGAACTGCTAGATCATAGACAACACAAGTGAATAAATACATATACTATAGAAAGTGAAAGATCTGTTCAATGGTATCTACTAGGACTAGTATGAATTTCTGCATTGTTACTTACATTTTCTCTCTCTTTGGATTGTTGTGGTCTGAGGGGGTAGCTAGTCATTGGTCTTCATCGATACCCTTTTTGCAGATGCAGTAGTGGTATTTTATATGCAGAAGTTAAAACAACAACAATCCTTTTTACATATATGGAAGACGAGTAGAAAAAATTAAAAACCAGTTTCAGATCTCATCCTGCAGTTTTGCCTTGCCAGAAGAGCATGTTTTGATGTTGTCCTACTCTACATGACTTTAAATGAGTGGAAAATGGGGAGTGTACCTGGTAGAGCCTAATGGGAGAAAAGGATGGGTGGGTAGGCTTGCTTTGTATTGTCTGTGCTGCCTTTCTAGCTGTAGTGCCCCCGTAAAGCGCTATAAAAGTAACTCCTGACTGTGTTCTCTGCTTTGTCATCAAAACCATATAGCAAATGCTTAGCATCTATGTAGATGGTTCCTTCCTTAGGATATGCCAGATGCATAAACCTCACCTTCAATAATAAAATAATATGATTGCAGTGCAGAACCTGTAAAAAAAAAAAAAAAAAAAAAAAAAAAAACGCATGAAAGGTTAGGAAGAACTTGTTTACCGAAAGGGTTGTTAGGCATTGCAGTGGGCTGCCCAGGGAAGTGGTTGAGTCACCATCCCTGGAGGTGCTTAAAAGATGTTCAGATGTAGAGCTTAGTGATATGGTTTAGTGGAGGACTTGTTAGTGTTAGGTCAGAAGTTGGAAGAGGTGGTTTTGGAGGTCTCTTCGAACCTAGATGATTCTGTTTCAATCTCAGAATAACTGAAGAAAACTTCTACCTCCTACCTTAATCTACCAATGCCTGTTAAGTATTTAGAACGTTAAAGGAAATTAAAAGTGATTTTCCTTCCTATGAGGTTAGTGTGCATCTGCTGTCCACTTTCCAGCCAAGTCTAGCTATTCTGCGAGAAAGAAGACTATCCTTCTCAGCTGCTTCACTTAATGTCACCTAGACTTGAGCTACAGTAGAATTCTGCGTTGAGGTATATACGTAGTAATGACAAAAATTATGGTTATAAGAAACCATAATGTAAATAAACATACTTATAAAAGCAGTGGAGGGGACAGCTGTGTGGTAATAGTTATCTAACTGGCTATATGTGATTAAGGTAATTGAGAGAGCAGCTATGATTATTAATACGGGCTGATTATTAGTAATTTGATCCTGCTTAAGCTGCTTGCATAGCTGAATCTGCAACTGAAGTTGTTGTATTTCTTTGAGAGACGCAGTAGCTAGTTGATAGAATTGTAGAATCATTTAAGTTGGAAAAGACCCGTAAGATTATCAAGTCTAACCATCACCTAATGCTACTCTATCCAACACTAAACCATGTTCCTAAATGCTACATCCACATGTCTTAAATACCTCCAGGGAGGATGACTCCACCACATCACTGGGCAGCCTGTTCCAATGCCTAATCACAGTTTCCATGAAGAAATACTTCCTGATATCTTATTAAAAACCTCCTGTTGCACGTTGAGGCTGCTTCCTGACGGTCCTATCACTTCTTGTCTGAGAGCAGAGACTGACACCCACCTTGCTTACAACCTCCTTTCATGTAGTTGGAGAGAACAATGAGGTCTTCCCTCAGTCTCGTTTTCTACAGACTAAACTGCCCCAGTTCCGTCAGCCACTCCTCATAGGTCTTGTTTTCTAGTCTCTTCATTAGCTTTGTTGCTATTTTCTAAACATGTTGCAGCAACTCAACATCTTTCTTGCAGTGAGGGGCTCAAAACTGACCATGGTACTCAAGGTGTAGGCTCACCACTGTTGAGTACAGAGGGACAGTCACTTCCCTAGTCCTGCTGGCCACAGCATTTCTGATGCAGGCCAGAATGGGTGCAATATTGGCTCATTTGCAGCCGGCTGTCAACCAGCATCCCCAGGTCCTTTTCTGAAGGGCAACTGTCTAACCACTCTCTATCAAGCCTATATATATACATACACACACACACACACATCTGTACATATATATATATATGTATGTACGTATGTATATGTATACATATGGCTGCATGGGGTTGTTGTGACAACCTAAGCAGGGCAATTGGCATTTACTCTTGTTGAGTGCGATACAATGGGATGCAGCCTATTGATCCAGCCTATCCAGATCAGTCTACAGAGTCTTCCTGCCCTCAAACAGATGAATGCTCCTGCCCGGCTTAGTGTCATCTGCAAACTTAACCGAGGGTGCAGTTGATCCCCTCATCCAGATGGTTGATAAAATTATTAAGCAAAACTGGCCCTAATACTGAGCCCTGGGTAACACAGCTTATGACTGACATCCAACCAGATTTAATTTCATTCACAATGACCCTTTGTGTCTGGACATCCTTCCAGATTTTTACCCAGTGAACAGTACATCCATGCCCTGAGAGTTAGTGGGAGACAGTATCAAGTGCTTTGGTAAAAGTCCAAGTAAACAGTATCACAGCCTTTCCTTTGTCTGCTAAGTGTGTCATCTCTCCGTAGAAGGAGATTGTACCTTCATACCTTTGGGTGAATCCTTTGTGGCCCAATAAATCTGTGTGAGTTCAAGAGGTGTAGTAGATCGCTAACAATTTCCTGTTGGTTTATAATGGCTTCATTCTGTTCTGTGTGTCTTCCAGCTTAGGCTGGGTACCCCGAGAAAAATTAGTCTTACTAAAGACCGAGGCAAAGAAGGCATTAAGTACTTGAGCTCAGCCTCATCTCTCATCACTGTTTTCCCTCACATCCACTAAGGGATTGAGACTTTCCTTAGTCCTCTGAAGTTTTGTTGCTCATGTATTTATAAAAACATTTTTAATTAACTCATTTTAGCCAAACTAGTGCAGTTGCAGTATTCTTAGGTTACTATTTTTATGTTTCAGTTCTTTTTTAAAAGAAATATAATAACCCCCCCCCTAAAATCTTCTGACTAGCAAGGTTTGACTTGCTAGAGGTAGAATACTGTGATTCTAAGATGTACATTTAATTTAGATACTTCTAGTATCTAAATTTTAGTTCAATTTCTGTTATCCAAAGTCATTAATTTTATGCTACCTTTAAGCAGTGTTTTTGACTGCAGTTCCTGATGTTCTTCTGCAGAGAGTAGCTTGTAATAGATGGAGAATATACTTGATGTTTCCTATGCATTTTTTTTTCAGATGATTTGGTGTCTGCTACATTGCTGATGTTTATTAATGTTAATTAACCTGTCTTTCTCAGTATACAGGCAGAATGGACCATTAAGTTATTAAATAGTACTGTATATGGACTTTTTTTTTCAATGTAAGTGTTCTTATATAACTTCTAACAGATGGTTAGTGTTCACTGTTTTCATATTGGTATAAGACAGTGAGTCATACCTTGATAGACTGAAGATTTTAGGGGGGGGTTAGATTCCAGACAGTTATCAGACTGAAAATGGGCTTGGTTTCAGTTTAACATCAGAATTATGAGAAGTAAGTTTAAACTTAATATTGCTCTGGAGTTTACCTGCCAAATTTGAAACAATTTTGTGAAAGGATCACAAAATCCTGAACTTTTGCATTGACATTTAAGAGTTATCCATCTGGTATGTAAGAATTAGAGCACATCTTGTTATAGTTTTCCTCTGCTTTCCTGCAACAGATCTTCAGGATAGGCCTGCCTCTTCGTACGCAGAGGGAGCAAGACCAAAAGAGAATTCATTAAGCGCTTTGAGGCTGAATGCATCCATGAACCAACAGTTGCCTTCTGATCGTCAGCCATCTTTTTTCAACAGAGACTCTAACATCAGCTCTTCAAGATCGAGCTATTCTTCAAGACAAAGGAGAAATGAAATGGAATCTCCCCAGAGGAGCATGCAGCCAGCATTCTCTCATACTGCCATTAGAGAAGAAATTCCTTCCTCAAGTGGTTCTGAAAGGGTTTTGTCTTCTCAGAGGTCGTTAAATGAGGCTGCTGCTGACAGCGAAGGGAGGCGCACAACCAGACAGCTGCTGTCTCGTTTAGCATCTAGTATGTCATCTACATTTTTCTCTCGAAGATCTAGCCAGGATTCATTGCATACAAGGTCATTAGGTTCTGAAGAGTCATCTGTTGTCCCAAGAGTTCAAGCTTCTGCCATGTCTAGTGCTAATGGAGCTGCAACTCCAGAAACGCCAGGACTTCAGACATCTGAAGCTTCTCAGGGATTTAGTTTTCTTAGACGAAGATGGGGTTTATCAGGAATTTCACAGAATCCTAACTCTGATTCAGACGGGGAAAGCTACAGACCAGACTCTGAAAGCAGGAGCACAGGATCCTGGTTGTCATCATCTTTGAGGAACAGATGTACACCTCTCTTCTCCAGAAGAAGGAGAGAAGGAAGAGATGAGTCTGCAAGGATCTCTACCTCTGATACAACTGCTAGATCGCAACATGTCTTCAGAAGAAGAGAGTCAGGTGAGGAGACCTCTCTTGAAGCATCAGATAGCCCGCCTAGGGCTTCTGTTAGCAGACCATCAACACCTGCAGTATCTGGTATTCCTACAGCTACTGCCTCCCCACCAGATTCAACCCACAGCAGGAGAAGTTCTGGAATTCTGCCTGGTTCTCTCTTTCGCTTTGCAGTGCCTCCAGCATTAGGAAGCAGTCTGTCTGACAATCTTATGATAACTGTAGATATTATTCCCTCTGGCTGGAATCAGTCTGAAGGACAAGAAAGTGATAAGTCTAAAATACCACCTTCAAGAGATCCAGAAAGACTCCAGAAAATTAAAGAGAGGTAAATTAGTATGTTCTTTTGAGATAATTAAATATACTTGACTTAGCATGAGAGGGTTTTATGCAACCTTGATGTTAAAAGGTACTTTCCTTCAGAGAAGGATACAACTCACAGCTGTCACCTACAGGCTCACTTTTGTCTTTAGAGAAACTTGTATTAATCCTCGCAGGTTTGAGAACAGCTGGAGGACAAATTGTTGTCATAAAAAATCGTACATGAAACGTGTCACAGTGTTTTGTTGATATTCCTTCCTGTTCAGTCTGCTTTTAGAAGATTCTGAAGATGAAGAGGGTGACTTATGTAGAATCTGTCAGATGTCGTCTGCAAGTTCTGACAACCTTTTAATAGAGCCATGCAAATGCACTGGAAGTCTGCAGTATGTTCACCAGGAGTGCATGAAAAAATGGCTGCAGTCCAAGATTAATTCAGGTAAAGGAGACAACAGACTGTGGTAAATGTCTGGGTATGGTGGGAGACTTACCAGTACGATTGCTCTTAATAATATTAAGACATATTTTTGAAAAAGCAACAGTTGGGGAGAAAAAAGTGTATATATATATATATATATGTATATATGTGTGTATATATATATATATATATATATTTAAAAAAATAAGCAAAAAAACCCCAACAAACATTATGGCACTTCAAGGCTTTTTTGGTGTGTGTATGTGTGTACGCATGCACATATGTGTGCACATTTTCTCCTGTGAGTTATTTCCAAGAACGGTATCTGTCATTTATAGAACTACACTTTTTGTAATGCCTACTAAGATGTTAAACAGAATATAACATTGCAGAGGTCTGGGGCATGAGAAGATACTTTTAAGAGCTACCCTACCAATTCGGGCAAGTGTGTTCCCAGGAACTCCCTGTGCATGCGGTTCTAATTATTAAGTCTCTGATAGCCAGTCTGACTTTAGCAGAGCGACAGGAATTTTAAAATCAAAAAATGTTTTTCTGTTGCAACAGTTCTTGAATGCATTGTCTTTTTTATTTTTATTTTTTTAACATATCTTAACTCCTGTTCGAGGTAGTTGAACAGGAATATAGATTTTTTTTTAAGGTACACTTCAGAAACTGCACGCTGTACAGATGTTTTTGTATTACTTATAAATTGTTCAATGAACTTAAGTTCAGGATTCTTCAGACTTAAAATACATGGCCTGGTAGAGACATGAAGATCATGAAATACTTTTTACAAAAGGAAGGTGCAGTTTGTTTACTCGGCATAAGATGACCTGCATCAGAGAAAGGACATATTAAAAGCCTCAGCATGTAGGGGAACTTCATTTGAAGTGTGCAACTTTGTAGATAGAAATCAACAAATTTAAGACACAAATCCATCATAATCTTGGTTTTTTGTTTTGTTTCTTATGAAACAACTAGTTTCAGACCTGGAACTTCAAGACAAAATCTTACTCCAATAATAACTTTAAACTATTCTAGTGTGTTTTACTTTTGTGTATAACCAGATTACAGTGTAGAATTCAAACAGCCCAAACAGCAATGATTTTATGCCAGGCTTTCAAGAAGTACGGCGTCCAGACTGAACATGAAGCAAAATACATGCAGCCTGATAGAGAATAAACATTCTGTAGCATTTAAATTCTGATGGTTGTAGATGGTCACTACATTTATACCAGAGACCATCTTTTCATCTAACCTTGCTTTGGGAAATAAAACCAAGAAATAGTTACAGTCTCTAATGCTTATATAATTGTGTCCTGTATTTTAGATAGTTGCAACTTGACACTGATTTCTTACCTTCCCCCTGCACTTCCCAACCAGGTTCTTCTTTGGAAGCAGTAACTACTTGTGAACTGTGTAAGGAGAAGTTACATCTGAATCTGGAAGACTTTGATATTCATGAACTCTATAGGGCACATGCAAATGAACAAGTTAGTATATTTTGCTTGGTTTGGTAAGTGTTGATTTTGTGCTGGGAGGGCACTCCTCTTTAGAGAAGGAAAATGTTTCCCCTTTTCAGGAGGACTGATGTGCACGTAAAGTAACAAAACCATGGAACAGATATATCTCCTCAGTATTCAAATTCTATCCTCCTTCTTTTTCCTATTGCTAAGCCTCCAGTAAAGGTACTATATCTCTTATCCTTAAGTGCAGATCTGCAGGTCTTTCGTCTGTCTTTGCAGTCTAGTGTCTTTGACGCATAGGTGCAGTGGAAATCCTGCATTCACATTTATTAAATCATGATGTGTCTTTCCTTTTGGCTTTTTTGTTTGTTTGTTTGAGAACATTTTAAACAATTGTTTTAAACATACCATTAAAACGATTACTTTATTCCTTTAATTAAAGTGTAAAAACCAACTTCTTTTATAGCAGAGCTTCTTGCTGCTCCTTCAAGTGCTTTTCTAAATCAAAAATAATAATAATAATAATTAAAGGTCCATTGATATTACTGTCTTTATATAAAATGCATCATCTTATAACCACTGGATTGTGTAGTATTTTACAATGAATACGTATTAGAAAGCTGGCATTGATATATTGAACTATTCAGGGGGTTTTCCGTGTTCTCTGGGTTGACTTCTGTGAATGTAGGAAGACTAATGAAATTTGCCTACCTGAGAAGTTAAAAGAAAATACAGAAAAATAACTCCAACTTTGAAATGTGTGAACTTGGCGAAACATCAGCCTCTGATTTTCTTACTGTTTAGAGTAAGCTAACTTACTCTGGTACTCTAGCTCCTTTCACCTGGGCCACATCGTGAACAGTCCATAAGAGTGCTGTCATCTTACATTTTAGCACTACAGAGTGTTGGTTACTGTCACTGTACTTCAATAGAAGTAAGGCCTTTAAAGCTTTTTTCTAAAGAATTAACTCTAAATAATCAATTCAGCAGTAGTAGCATTTCGAAAATTTTCCTTTATTGCAGTGAAAATAATTTCTTGAAATATTTATTAACACCCACGGACAACACTTTTTCTTTCTGTAAAGTATTGGGAACACTGAAAAGAAGCCAGCAAAGTGTTTTGTTTTTTTCAAATGGTACAATTCTCTGCTCCTTAGATTCTTACC
This sequence comes from Anser brachyrhynchus, assembly GCF_964034855.1. Lineage (NCBI taxonomy): Eukaryota > Metazoa > Chordata > Aves > Anseriformes > Anatidae > Anser > Anser brachyrhynchus. Next base: position 42,073,682 of record NC_137701.1, read on the forward strand.
TGTGAACTAGTCATACTGACTTAAATAGAAAGAGTTCCACAAATAAAATCCATCTTCAAGGATAACAGGTTAGATCTGTGGTGAGTGGGAGGAACTACAGGTATAATAGCATTTTAGTAATTAATTTGTTTTTTGCTATTACATTTCCCTAGTTTCCTTGGAACAACTAGAGATCAAATATGTAGTGCTTCCAATAAAATCTAATTCTTGTTCTGCCTCTTGAATCGCACGTAAATGTACTGCTAACATTCTGAATGTTTCTTTTGATCTCCTTAAAGGCAGACTATGAATTTATCAGCTCTGGTCTCTACCTTGTAGTGTTGTTACACTTATGTGAACAGCGCTTTTCTGATATGCTAGGAACTGCAAGTGAGGCCAGCACACGTGTCAGAGTAAGTATGAATTAATTTTATGTCAGGAATTGCTCATACAGTGAACTTAGAACTATATTGTTGTCTTGAATGACTTAGGAGCTAGATACCCAAGAAGTACTACTGTTAATTAAGAGATTTTGATGTAAAATGGTCTAGATTTGTCTAATGTAGTAACACTATGTTTGATTTGAAACTGAAGGGTACTACGTTATTTCAGTTACTGTGTTGCAGAATTAATTTTGTCAAGGTTATCAGTAACTGATTGCTTTGCGTGTATCTTACCGTAATTGCTGGGTATTTATCCAAAACTGGAGGGTTTATATTCCTCTGTATACAACGTTCAGTTTAGAACATTGGACCATCTGACTTGACAAACCTTTCTCATTATGCCAGTCTGCATTACAGAGGTCTGGACCTTGCATTGTCCGTCTGCTGGATTGAGCCTTAAATAAGTACTTGAAACTGCTGAGCTATAGTATGATTTTCTGGCATTAGTCAAAACTTTTAATAATTGGGTTTGACTGGATTCTTGTCACTTAAACGCCTTGACTTAGAAGTGCAGTAAGTGCACCTTGGACCAGTAAGAGATCATCATACAAAATCATTTCTGCATAGTGACTCTTTCAAAAATCTGTATTCTACATGTTAATTTGATACTGGATAGTGAATCTCTGTGCTCTTCGACAACTGATCCCCTGAAAGGTATATTCTTTAGAAATTGCTTAAAAAGAATTGGCGATATAAAGCTTGTCTAAAGCTTGTTTGAATATTTGCATAGCAGGTAGTAGGCCTTTGGAGTAGAAGCAGGGCTGTGCTCAAATCTTTTACTGTATTAGAACAGTGGTCCCCTTTCTGTACATGCCCAGTTATACAGCTTATTTTCTGTGGTTCACAAATGAAATGTCCATTAGGAAGAAATTCTTTACTCTGAGGGTGGTGAGGCACTGGAACAGGTTGCCCGGAGAAGCTGTGGATGCTCCATCCCTCGAGCTGTTTAATGGGGCTTTGGGCAGCCTGGTCTGGTGGGAGGTGTCCCTGCCCACGGCATGGGGTTGGAATTAAATGGTTTTAAGGTCCCTTCCAACCCAAACCATTTTATGACTCTGATTTTCCAAAAGACACAATCTAACTGTAGCCAGCATCCAGTACAGTTTATTACCTTGAGGATATTGCAGAAGTAAGATGTTCTTAATGTTTCTGATCAGGCGCAGCATTACATAGTTGTGTGATGCTACATTTTAAACCAGTAAAGATCACTCTTATGCGTTTGATACTGAAACCACAACTGGGCTATGGAAACCTCTTAGGTTATTCTTGTTTCCTTTTTATTTGCTGTGTCAGCATCTGTCCTATCATTTAAACAGTGATGTAGGTTGTCACTGTTCTTCTAACATTTAGCTGCCACTATTGCCTAATAGTTACCCTGATTTTAAACTTTATATTTACGGATATAATCTTCAGTGGATTTATGCTTTTTTTCAATAGCCTCGTTCAGCCAGAGGGCTCTGTTTTGCCATGTAAATAGTGAAATAAATGAAGTGGATTCAACTAATGAAGTCCTTGTGGGTTACGGTTTTGTGCATTGGAATTTGTAGGAACGGTTTTCACAAAACTGCCAATTTCTTACATGTGTGCAACTCTCAAAATAGATGTGTTTTACAGACTGTAGGACATGAAGATGGGGAGGCACTAACTGCTAACAGAAGCATTTGACATAGTGTGGAAGCTGAAAAAACTGTGCAGTAGCAATTTGAGGTCTAATATGTGGGACTTTATATTAAATTTTGTATTGATTTTGTAAGTTGAGCAAGTGGGTTAGGATAACCAACACCTGGAATGAAGCTTTGGGATATAAAAAGTGAAGAAAAGGTGAAGAAAACTTCTTTGCTAACGTGTTGCAAATTACTGCACATAAACTTTGCAACTTTTAAACTACTTTCTCTCTGCCTTGTTTCTAGTTTATTAACCTTGCAAGAACTCTTCAGGCACATATGGAAGATATTGAAAGTAGGTGCTTCCCCTCTCCTCCTCCTTCCCCCCCCATTAGATCTACTCAAAGTTAAATGAGTACAATCCTCCTTTGCCAAGATGATTCATACTACCAAACTTAATTACTGAAAAATTGACTTTACCCAGTGCTTTTTCCAGTATCAGTAGAATTATTCTGGGTGAGAGCTGATTTTAATTCTCCATGATGGATTTCCCAATAGCATCATGACTATGCAAGACTATGCAAGTGTTTCCTGCCACTGATACCAAGATTCTTTGCGAGTGTATTCTAGTAGTACCTAATTACGGAAATGGTGGTGACCTTTAGGCTGTAGCCTTTTCATGAGTTCTGGTAGAAAAGAAGCATTTCAGGCTAAATTTGACTGTGCTTAAATTACCATACTTTTCTTGCCCTTTTTGTTTACCTCGTTTTCCCCGCTTTTTGGATGTACATATACTTTGATCAGCACTGTCCACTTCTGGAATGAATTTAACAGTTCTCAACTAAGGTAGAGGACTAGCCTACTTTTCACGTAGTCGTTCTTCAGTGCGATGAAGTGAGAAAAATGTGTGCTGACCTGTGGTAAATGTAGCCTGAATCTGAGTATTATTTCTGGGCATTGTGAATAGGCAGTGGAAAGGTAATCGGTTTATCTTTTTTCTAGTGTCTGTTTGTCTGTCAACGTGCAAATTTTGTATATGCATTGAGCTTTCAGTGAATAGGACATGTTTGGAGTATGATATAAGGAATGCTGGGGGGGGGATTGTTTAGTTCAAGAAGCAGAGGATAATTTCTGCGTTCAGAGCACTATGTAAGTAATACTTTCTATAACAGAGAAGGATTGGAATTCAGGATTTATTCTTAAGTTATGTGTATTCTTATTACAGTAGAAATTGATCTTAGTAAGTGGCATTCCACACAGCAATTTAATCTGTATTTGACCTAGACTTTAACTTGCAGGTGAGGAATACCGATTTGAAATTTATTATTGACACCATTTGAGTTATGTTTCTCTTCTCAGAAATGTTTTTGGGAGGCTGGAGAAGTGATGAGAAAAACGTTGCTTCCCTCTTTATGTTCAGAGAGAGAACAAATTACGTGATTTAAATAATTTCAAGACTGCAGAGCTTGCTTAGGAGGACATATTAATTCCTGTTAGGCACAAGCTAACTTTACAAACCTATTGTAGATGTTTGTACTTTGTTTTTGTCACAGCTGACAAGCATGCGTTTGTGCTTTAATTCACGTTTCAGTAGCAGAATCCTATGCATATGGGGACTTTATCTTACTTAGACTGAAAGAATGGGGGTGGAGATAGGAGCTGCTTCCAAGTAGGACTCACTTAATTGTGTTAAGCAACAGATAGATATATATATATATATATACACACAAAACATATGTGTATAAATATATAAACGTAAACGTCAGAAATTTCTGTTTGCTTAGACTAATGAACTTTTCTAGGTATTTTAGTGTAAAGATAGTTTAACTGTGGGAGTAATTTCTTCCCGTATGTTGAGTGCAGCTGTCATAGCTTGAACATACTCTCTCTCCTCTTACTACAGTTGGAATTAGCCACTGTGAACTTTATATAAAAGTTGAATCTCTGGCATAATCATATTTTCTTCCTTTTATTTTGAGGAGGAACAGCAGGAGGACACTGCAGTTTGTAATGTGGAATTTAGATTTAAAAATGCTACGTTTTTTCAGATGTGAGATGCGTTTAAAAATTAAGCCATGAAATTATACAAGGTTTGGGGCCGGTATTACAGTCAGCTATTTATATTATGAAATCACCTTTATTTCCACTACTCATTTCAAACTAAAAGTGCTCTAGTTCTAAATTTAACAGACCTTTATGAAGGCTTCTGATTATACTGTGTTGTTCCAACAGCTTCTGAGGATGATTCTGAAGACTGATGCTGGTGGAACTGTGTTGCAAGAGACAAACGGATGTGCTGCAGAAATGCTGAACTGGCAAGAACAACATGAACATGCATTTGTTTTTTGCTCTCCTTAGTAAAAAGTGCATTGAATATTACTGTAGTTTTTGAAGCACTGTTAAATTCAAAATCAACTGCTGCACTGTGGAACTCAGTGGATTTGAGAACTACTCAGCATGTGCAAAGATTAGATATATGTGTGTATATGTGTATATATATAAGGCAACTTCACTTTTTAAATGATGGGGATGTGCTTCGTTTTGGGAGACATCAGATTTTGAATATTTAAGAAAGCTATATCTCTCTTTATTTCCTTCTTACTGTAGTCACATTTCTGGTTTTGTCTATCCAGTTTTGCTCCTCTACTGGCACTAAGTGGTTATTGTGGGTTTTGGGGTAAGGGCGGGCAGGGAGGGTGGGGATGTCTATGTACCTAAGTAGCTTTTGTTTCTTTTCTTTTTTTTTAAATGCCTCTTTTGCGGCCTCATATAGTAACTGATTGCTTCCAGTGTTAATGAATGAGCAGGAGGATGAGCAAGGTACAGTAGAGACTGTTTGGTTTTCAGTTTATTTGAAGAGTATTAACTCAAAAAGCAATAAGAACTTGCAGTGGTCTTCTAATACATAGTGTTAATGATGGTTTTTTTTATTTACCGGTTTGGAAGTTGGAGACTATATTTGATATTATGTGGGTATTCCATTATGGAATATTGCAGGTGTAAACTCTTGCATTTCAGCATTCCTGGCAGATATGCAACTCGATAAAGACCTAAGTTTGTGTTAGTTCAATCAGACTTTTTATGTCCCACCTTCACTGTTCAAAGCACTGGTTATCGATGTGTTTTCTAGTGTTGTCACTTCTTTATAAATAAAGTAAAAATGAGGTATGCATCTTCACTGGTATTGTCCATTTTATTTATACATGGATATCTACCAGAACTTATATTTGAAAACTTGGAAAGCTGTTGTCTGTGGTTTATCTTTACTAATGTTTGTAAATTCTTACACAAATATTTAAGATTGTTTCTCAACATTTTAAATTGAAATGCTTTATATGAATGGTGGTACAATAAATTGTCATACGTGTATCAGAATCGTATTTGCTATAAATATTTCTCTTGGCCTTTTAATGACTAGTAAGAATGTATCTGCAAGGAGTTCTTTATGTTGAAATACCTTGAGTTTATGTACAAGCGAACTTGTGAGGAAGAAAGAACATACCTTGACAGCAGAAATGAACTCATTATTTTAGGAGTTACCCTAAAACTTAGTTTAGTATTATACGAGATGGCCTGTCAGCTGTAAGCCTTGAAAGAAACGGGGATACTGAAGAAGTTGAACGTTTCTGTGCTCATCCTGATAACCTTAAGCCATTGGTTATTCACCGACAATACCTGTAATTCTGGCAATTAGGTGAAATACAGCTTTCCTTCAGCTATTCATTTGAAGGGTGGAGGCCTAGGCATACGTGAAATTTTTTCTAAATCATTTCTGAAGAAAGTGAATTAACGTGAATAGTAAAAGATAAATGGTCGATCGTTTCTGTGTTGATGTAGCTTAGGAAAACATTACCGAAGTAAACGGCGTTTCATGCGTGCTCGGTGCAGGCAGAGGCACAGGCATGGGTTTTGGTAGCCTAGCAACGTGGTGACGGGAAGGCTATTTTTAATTTGTTTCTGTCCTTCCGTATAACAAATGGCGTTCCTGGGGGGTGAGCAATTTAAGCAGCCGCAGCCCCAAGCACCAGCGCGGTTCAGAGGGCAGGGTGGAGCCGGGGGAAAGCAGAGGGGGGCCGAGCGGCGTCGGCTGGGGAGGTTGCGGCCGCACGCCCCCCCGCCCCCCCCCGCAACTTGCCCGTGGCGCACGGCGCCTTGCGGCAGGGCCTCGGCCCGGGAGCCCGGGCGGGCCCCGCAGCGAGGCGGGCGCGGGGCGCGGGGCCCGGGGCGGGCGGGCGGCTGACGGGCGGGGCCGGGCCTGGTTGGGCCGGCGGAGCTACCCCGCCCCCGCGCCGGAAGAGGCCCCGGGGCGGCGGGAGCGTTTCCGGGGCAGGGCTGGAGGCGGAGGCGGCCCGGCAGCGCCATGACGTCGCTCCGCGCCTTCACCTGCGACGACCTGTTCCGCTTCAACAACATGTGAGCCCCCCCCCCCCCCCCCCCGCCCTTTCCCCTGGCTGGGGCCGGCCCCGCAGCCCGGCAGGGCCCGCGCTGAGCGTTGCTCTTTGTCCGCAGCAACCTGGACCCGCTGACGGAGACCGTATCCTTCCGCTGCCGCCGGCCGCCCGGCAGGAGGCCTCGGGGGGCGCCGCGCCGGTGTCGCTGTGCTCCTTAACTGACGGCCGCAGTACGGGATCCCCTTCTACCTGCAGTACCTGGCGCACTGGCCCGAGTACTTCATCGTGGCGGAGGCGCCCGGCGGGGAGCTGATGGGTTACAGTGAGTGCCGCGGCCCCGGCTCCCGCTGCTCCGGGGCTCCGGCTGCCCTCGGGCCGCGGGGCGGGCGCGCTGCGAGCGCTGGTCGCGACGCTGAGCTCCGGGCTCGGGCTTCGGCTTCCCTTTGCCCGCCGAGAGCCAGCCCCGGGCCGGGGAGCCGCGCGTGCCTTGCCGCGGCGCGGTGGCGTTCCCCGGCGGTACCCGCTGCTGGGGCTGTCTGCCTGTTCGTCCTCCTCGTTACCCGTGCCCCAGCATCCCGGGAGGCCTTCGCAGAGACTCGGGAAATGACCTGCTCGATGTGTTGAAGCCTAAAGCGCGTGTGCTGTGGGTGACGGGTGTTTCTGAAGTACCGTGTGCGATAGGAAGTTTGAGTGGTTGTTCGCAATCTAATGCTTGCGTGGCGTTATGTAGAAACAAACTCCAAAGACACCCCTACTCCCCACTCAACTTCCCCCCCCCCCCCCCAAAAAAAAAAAAACAAAAAAAAAAAAAACAAAAAACCACCTTTTTTGGCTACATGTAACGTGTTGGCAGGCAGGGCCTAAGCTTTCTTTTGCCAGGTTAGCGAAGCTTCCCAAGTTCTCCCCCCTCAGAGCGACCAGAAATGTCCATTAGCTGCTAGGATGATGAGCCAGTTTTTGGCTTGTAGCCCTCTGTTCTTCCATTATTCCAGTCAGACCCGGAATTCTGCTTATTTAAAGACTTGTGAGAATTGCTTAAGACTTTTATTTAGAAGTCACTCCTCAGAAAACAAGTTTTGAAAAACGATTTAACTTTTTTAATGCTAATCAGGAGAGTAGCATTTACTAGCGTAAAACGAGCAAAATGATGTGTGATGTAATGAAGCAGAACTGTGTGAGAACCGTTTGCATTGTCTGCGGTAGGTGAATTTGGGTGTCAGAATAGGTTAGCGCGCAGTTGGTGAAATCAGGAACTAGCATCTGGGGGTCTTTCCAAGAGAGCTTGGAATCCAGATGGAAATGTGACCTTCAAGGGCCTTGTCTGCCTTTCTCTGAAGCTCTGATATTTGACCTGCAACCGTACAGAGTTGCTAAGTCGTAGAGTGATAACACAGACGTGCCTTGTTCAGCTTTTTGCCACACTCATTGCAGCGTGTGTTTATATACTCTTCTGTAAAGATGTGTATCTGGGGTGCGTTATCCCAAAGGCGCTGCTGTGCTGATAACTCTGTATGTCCACAGTAATGGGTAAAGCAGAAGGCTCTGTGGCTAGGGAAGAATGGCACGGACATGTTACTGCTCTCTCTGTTGCACCAGAATTTCGACGGCTGGGTTTGGCTGCCAAGTTGATGGAACTATTGGAAGAAATCTCAGAAAAGTGAGTATTACCCTTCTCTTTAAGTTGATCTTTTAAAGTATTCTTTCTGTAGACTTCTGTCTGTGATTTAGGTATTTGTTTTACATGAAACATACCCAGGCTCCCAGACTTCTCTATTAAATAGTGCCCCAACTGACTGAAATTCCCTGTAGTTAGAGAACAAGAACTAAAAACTTCGCCTGGCATTTTAAAATCTCTTGATTTCTATGAAAGCTCACTTGCCATGATGAATGGGAAGTAGTCTAAATTTCAGCAAAGACACTGTATAAAGGATCCTTTTCTTGACATTTTGTGAAGTTCTTTTCCTACCAACTGTGTTTTCCATAGTGCCCCCAACATACTTGTTTAGCACTTGTGGACTTTGTGCGGGTTCCCTTGGACACAATATTACACCAGTGTGGTGCTGCAGACAGTAACTTAGCTTACTTTCCATCTCATGCTGGGTTACTCATACCTGCAGAAAATAAACACATAGGGAAACGTCCCTAGCTCATGCCAGTAGGGCAACCCTGTTGTGGTTGGTAAAATCCAAAAACTGCGTGATTCTTTGAAGAACTTGCGTATTGAGGGCCATCTCCTGTTAGGCAGCTGGATTGTGGGACTGATTTTTTTTCTTCCCCTGTTCATTTTGAAGGGGGCAGTCCCTAAGCTAGTCCAATGTAAATGCATCCAAAATATAGATTATAATTAAAAATATATGTATATGAAAATGAGGCTTGTGTGGGTATTTGGCTTGCCCTGTTCTTTTTGTTAATAATTCTGAATGCACTGGATGGTTTAGAAGATTGTTCACGTGACCAAAAAATGACTTCTGCCAATACTGGGCTTGTCCCTTGGTAAAAGGAGTGCATCTGTTATTACAGCGTGAAACACACCCGATTAGTGTACCGCCACATCAGACCTGTTCTTGGTTACATGTTGTAGGTTCTTAATTGGAAATACATTCATCTGCTCGTTCTTACTGTGTTTTGTTTATTTTTTCAAAGAAAGGGCGGATTTTTCGTTGATCTCTTTGTGAGAGTATCAAATCAGGTTGCAGTAAATATGTATAAGCAACTAGGCTACAGTGTGTACCGGACAGTGTTAGAGTACTATTCTGCTAGCAATGGAGAGCCGGATGAGGATGCTTATGGTAAGTTCTTGTTCTACCCCAAGTTGAATGGAAAGATTGTCTAGTTGTGTGTCCCAGGGTTGTTTGTATGTTTTGTTTATATGGAAAAAGTTAAGGTGGTTGTTGTGTAATGGGATTTTACTTCTTCCTTTAGATAGCTTTTCCTGCTGAGGATTAACATCTGTTATAAAACTTAATCTTGCAGTTTGCACATTGCGTTGTATCCCTGGTAAAATAAAATGCCAGATGAGTAAACTATCAAGTACAAAGACATGTTATTCTCTGAGTAAGGATAAATAACATGCAGTTACTTATCTAATGGAAAGAATGCCCCTGGCAAGTGCCTGGACTTATTCCTGATACCACTGGGAAGAGGAATGGCTGTGCTTTCCTTCTTCCTTTCTCTTCCCTCCTTTTCTGTGACGGCCTTCCCACCCCCACCCTTTTGTTTTGTCCCTTGATTATACGGACTTGAGGCATTGTTTTTCTCAGCCAATTAAAATTTGACGAAGGCTAATGGTCCACGGTGACAGAGAATTGGGTGGCCTTTTCAATTTAAAGGATAAAGGACATGGAAATTTCGAGTACTATGTTAACAAAACAGGAGTACTAGGTGCTTGTTATTGCAAAATATTTTTTCCTGTAAGTGTCCCCCACGAAAGCTTTTTTGGGCTTGCTGTGTATCTCTTCTGTTCATCCATTCATCGTTTGAGATGAAAGTAACATGAAATACAAAGGCTGTGGACAGACAACTACAGTTGTTGCAGATGACTTAAGTCATGTTTGGCCTTTCAGCCTGCCATTTTCTTGACATTCAGTTGAATTTGGTGCTGTACTAACGATTTGAATCGTTCACTTTGCTACCGAAATGTGCTTGATTAAAAGTGATCTTACTGTAATAGGGAATTCGCTTAGTATGGCTTTGTGCAACGACACTTGTCACAACAACATTTTTTTCTCTTGCTACAGATATGAGAAAAGCTCTTTCCAGAGATATGGAGAAGAAATCTATTATACCTCTTCCTCATCCTGTGAGACCAGAAGACATTGAGTAACTGTAAACTGTGATTCTCAGGCAACATGCTAAGAATTTTGGGTTCCCTCTCTGCCTGCCCCCCAAAACCTTACGGATGAGAAAACATAGCCTCAGTGTTTTTTCCCATGAAATACCGAAAGCAATATTGAGAAGTTTACGTACGCTGCCTTTACTGGTAATAGCTGCATACTTTTGCACTTCCTCTAGTGAGTTTTCTTTTCAAATATTGGTAATGCAGAGACTATTAAATGGAATCACCTGGTGACATGGTACATGGTGTGTTTTTTTCTCAGATCAAAAATAACTGGTCAGTAATAGTAAAACTCCTAAAAATGCCATTATTCATGACCAATGAAAATATGATTGTACAATACCCAGGAAAAGGAGCAAGGGGAGGTAGTATATTAATATTTTCGTAGAAGAGATACCTGTTACAGATAATTTGGACGTTTTCTTTCAATTTTCGTGGCACAGGGATCGGCTGAACTTAGGTTCACGCTCAATTTGGAAAAGTCAGGCAAATAAAGAAGTCAAGGCTTTGCATCTACTGTGGACCTGATTCAAGACCAGTTCTGGGTACCATACATAACCTTAACATGCTGCATCCACTGAAGTAAGCCACAGTAAGGGTTTCTTGCATTCTCATACTCTACTGCTTGTATTTAAGGCCAGGTTGGCGAGGGCTTTGAACAACCTTGTCAAGAGGAACTGCCCATGGTAGGGGGTTGTTGGAATTAGACGGTCTCTTAAGGTCCCAAACCATTCTATGATGTTTTTCTTGCTCAGGTTCAAAGTTGATGTAGGATTTCCAGATAAGGAGAGACTTCGGATTTGTAGGCTACGTTTATAGCATCTGCAACTAGCCTTATATTTAATACTGAAATAATACTTTTTAAGTATTTTTAATGGGGGAACAGGGATGAAGATGAAATTTGTAGAAATTTCAGGTGCCTGAGTATTAATTGACTGTATGAGCTAGGATTAAGATGAAGTAGTATCAGCGCACATAATCCGGTTAGTTTATTCCTGTAAGCGTGCTTCTTCCTCCATGTTTCTGCATACCCTGCTAGAAGCGGATGCTAACTTTGATGGGATGTAGGCTGAGCCGTGATAAGCTGGGGGGCGGGAGTGCCGCGGGCGGGCGGGCAGCAAGGCACGGGGTGGGCGGTGCCACAGGTGGCGCTGGGGGAAATCGCCCTGGGGCGGGGTGGGTGCCCCGCTGCCACAAAGCATTGGCCGGGCCCCCTGGCAGCGGGCCCCTCCCGGCACTCGTGCCCCGGGGCCCCACCAGCCCTGCTCTCCCCAGCCCGCCTCCTGCCTGAGGGGCTCTGCAGGTCCCCCCGGCCGGGCCGCGCTGCCCTCAGCCCTGCTACCAAGGAAAGGAATGGCTGTGCTTCTTCCCCCCTCACCCATCTCTTTTTTTTCCTCTCCTCTTCTCCCTCGATGGCAGGGACTCGAAATGTTTTTCTCGGATGTCCACGTGAAAATTAAAAAAAAAAAGAAAAAAAAGGTGACGAACACTGACAGAAGTCAGTGGCTTTTTCAAGGTAGAGGCTAAAGAACGTGGAAATTTCTAGTTAGTTAGTGTTACTCTGTTAACAAAACCGATGTGCGAGCCACTTGCTGGTTTTATTTTTTTGTTTTTCTTTACAGTGGTCTCCCCAAAAGCTTTTGTGGGCACGATGTGTATTATGTGCACGATGTACCATTTGGCGGGGCCAAATGGTATATGAGCCCCAGGCAAGCCATGAGGGAGCTCGTTCTGCCTGGGCTGCTCTTTGGGGTAAGTGCTTTGTTTTTCCTTCAGTCAGTTGCAGGGGTCTTTGGGTGGGTCGGAGTCTATGGACTGACGCATTTCCAAGTAGAGAGCGGTACGCCCATCTTTGTGAGGTAACAACTAGTAGGATCTCTTAGAGGAAAGCAATCTATATAGTAGTAGTAAGTGCCTGTATTGCATGCAGCTCTTCTTCAGGTGAGTAATTGTTATAGAATGTTTATGGATAGGATGACAGCGGTACTTTGTGTGTTTGCTTTGTCGCTCTAGATCCCTTATGATGTTTGCAGAATTACAGGGCAGATGCTATGTAGAATGCTAAATGCATATTTCTATACATTTATGGCCGTTTGGCATTTTTGGACTGCGGGCGGCGGCCAGGACTACGCGTTTTTTTTTTTTATTTTCGGGCGGCCGCCAGGTCTACCCGGCGGAGGGTACCTCTGCTACCGAGGGCGGAACCGCCTACGTGACTGGCAGGGAACCGAGGGCGGAACTGACGTCAGGGCGTGCCTTCACTGAGGGCCAAAACGGCTCCGTGATTGGCTGGACCGTGAGGGCGGATGTGGTGTCCGAGCGAGCCGTCGTTGAGGGCAGAAGCGCTCCATGATTGGCTGGGAACCCAGGGGGGAAGTGGCGTCACGGCTAGCCTTAACTCAGGGCGGAAACGCTCCGTGATTGGCTCGGAGGAACGCAGGGCGGAGGTGCCGTGCAGGGCTTGCCGGCACTATGGGTGGAAGCTGTCGGGCCGGGCCGGGCCGGGCTCGGCTCGGGCCGGGCCGCCGAGGCGCGGTGCCGACACGAGGTTGGTGGTCGGTGCCGCCCCGGGCCGGGCCGGGAGGGGGCGAGGCGGCGGGCGGTTGGGGCGCCACGCGGTCGGCAGCTTCTGCGGAAACGGCCCTTGTGCGGGGCGGGGCGGCGCCGCGCCGGAGCGGAGCGGACCGGGCGTGCGGCGGGGTCTGCACTGCGCGGGGCTTCGGAGGGCTGGGGGAGAGGGGGGCGGGCGGGCGCAGAGAGGGCGGCGGGGCGGGGGGGGCGGTTGCGTTCGCTTGGCCGACTCCCCTCTGGGTCGGATGGACTGCTCGGTCCCGCGGCATGCTGGGAGCTGTAGTTCTGTGGTGCGCGGCCGGTCTTTCCCCGAGCCGGGGCCGGGGCCGGGGCCGGGCCGTGCGCGCCGGGAGGCGCAGGTTGCCGCTGGCTGCGAGCGCGGCTGCCGGCGGTGAGGCGAGCGAGAGCCTTCGGGGGCGCTTCCCCGGAGCGTCGGGCCGGGAGGGGTGGGGGCTGCGGCGGCCGGGCGCGGGTCCTCGCTGCGCTCGATCGTCGGGCTGCGCCTCGGAGGTTTTCCTCCCCCCGCGCGCTGACGGCCGGCTCTCTCCTTTCCCTGCGGCTCACCAGGGCAGAAGCAGCTCCCCGCCGCTGGGACCCCCGCGGGGTTTGTCGCCGAGCGAAGGTGGCGCGGCAGCTGAAGGGAGGAAAGCTGCAGCTGGCGTGCTGCAGTCGCAGGTTTCCCAGGAGAAAGAGCAGCCCGTCTGTCCCAGCTGTCCGGGTAAGTCGCAGCGACCTCCGGGTGAAACTGAGGCGTGCTGCTCGTAAACTTCCTGCAGCCCAGGCTCAAAGGCTGAATCGAATTTGCAGAAGCACGAACCACTCGGCGCGGGGAAGCGCAAAGGAAAGCCGCGTAGTGCCTGCCAAGCTGTAGTAGCTTCTTAGACCTAGAACGAATTGGCCTGTCGACCTCTGTCTCTTTGTTGCTCAGTCTGTGGTACGAGAGGCTAACCTTTGTCCCGCCTCAGCTTTCAGAGTTGTCCTAGAAATAAACTGGTGCTTGCGGGGCTTTCCAGAACGCTGGTTGTGGTCGGTCAAGACAGACGTGAGAGGTAATTTCTGCCTTTCTGTCTGTCTATTGGTTATGTCCCGAGAGTTTTGCTTGAACTGTGTGCAACAAAAGAAGCCTTGGGCCCGTACTGAGCAGCGAGAGAAAGCAAAACTCCAGGTAAGCGCTGGCCGTAGCAAAGTTGCTTGGGAATTGAGCGGCTGGGGGCTTTCCAGCAGAACTCGATACGCAGACAGAAAGGTGACCTTCGAGGTCTGCCTTGCGTTGAAGCTGTGGTGTTTGACCCATAACTGTATGGAGTTGCTAAATCCGAGAGGGAATGATAGAGACGTCCCTGGTGCAGCCTTTTTTGCCACAGTCATTGCAGAAATGTTGGAAAAGTGAGTATCATCCCTCTCTTTAAATTCACCTTTTAAAGCATTCTTTCTGCAGACTCCTGTCTGTGGTTTAGGTACTTGATTTGCGTGAAACAGAGCCAGACGTTCCTATTAACTAGCGCCCCGATTGAAATTGCCTGTCGTCAGAGAACAGGAGCTATCAATGGTGCTTGGCAGTTTAAAATCTCTTGGCTTCTACGGAGGCTAACTTGCCAAAGCGAATAGGAAGTAGCCTAAAGTTCGGTAAAGACGCTGAATAGAAAAGGTCCTCTTCTTGACAGGAAAAGAGCTTCGCAGAACATGAGCTCTGTTTCCCGTAGGGCTCCCTACTTACCCACCCGTTCAGCGATTATTGCAGGCTTTGACTGGTCCCCTCAGGTCCAATATCGCACAAGCGTTGTGCCGCAGACGGTGCCTTAGCTTACTTTCCATCTCGTGCTGCGTTACTTATACCCGCAGAAGACTTACTTCAGCGTCAAATAAACCCTGTGCGAAGCGTCCCCGACTCATGCCAGTGGGACCATCCCGTCGTGGCTGGTAAAATCCAGGAACAGGACGATGCTTGGAGGAACGTAACCTATGGAGGAGCTGGCAACAGGTTTTCGAGACTGGTTTTCCCACCCCCCCGCGCATTTTGAAGGAGGCAGTCCCTAAGCTGATGCAATCCAACTGCATCTAAGCTGTAGGTTGTTACTTTCATAAGTTATAAAGGAACTTAACTTTTTTTTGTTTGTTTGTTTTTGTTTTTTTTTTTTTAGATCAAGGCTCGTGTGCATGCGTTTGGCTTGTCCCGATGACTGGTGTAGATGATCGCTCACGTGCCCCAAAGCTCCCTGTGCTGATGTTGGATCTGCCCCTCGGTAAAGGACGGCATCCCGTGTGTTCAGCTTTTCTTCCTTACTGTGTCATATGTATGTATGTCTTTATTTACTTTTCTGAAAGAAAGGGTGGATTTTTCATGGGTCTCTCTGTGAGCGTATCGAACCAGGCCGCAGTAAATACGTGTAAGCGAGTAGGCTGCAGCGCGTACTGGGCAGTATCGGAGTGCTACCCTGCTAGCAGTGGAGAGCCAGGTGAAGGTGTCTAGGGTAAGGGCTTGTTCTGCCTCAGGTTGAACGGAAAGTTTCTGAAGTTGAGCATCCCGGGGGATGTTTGTAGGACTATTGTTAGGCGATAAAAGTTCAGATGGCTGTCGACAAAGGGGATTTTGTTGGCTCTTTTAGATAGCTATTCCTACCAAAGATCGCATCGGTTACAAAAGGTTGTAGTAACCTCGCAGTCTCTATGTTCTGTAGCATCTGTAGCAAAATAAACTGTCAGATGAATAAATGAGCAGGTACAAATACACGTGACTCTACAGCTGAGATAAAATAACATGCAGTTTCTTCTGTGTTTTGTCTTTCAAAGCACATTGTTGCCGAGCGCCTGAGCTTTTTGCTCACGTTACCGAGGCAAGGAATGACTGCGCTTCTTCCCCCCTCATCCCTCTCTTTTTTTTTTTTTCCTCCTCCTCTCCCTTGATGACAGGGACTCAAAATGTTTTCCTCAGATGTCCACGTGAAAATTAAAAAAAAAAAAAAAAAAAAAAAAAAAAAGGCGATGGTGAACACTGACAGAATTGGGTGACTTTTTCAAGGTAGAGGGCAAAGAACGTGGAAATTTCTAGTACGTTAGCGTTACTCTGTTAACAGAACCAACGTACATGCCGCTTGCTGTTCCTAGTTTTTTGGTTTGGTTTTCCTTTCAGTAGTCTCCCCAAAGGCTCCACAAAGGACACCTTGTGTATCTTTTCTGTTCTTCCAGGATTCATTCGTCAGGAAAGACGACCGTGAAATCTGAGGGCTGTGGACGAGGGCTGTGGAACCATCTGGTAGATGGTTGTTGCAGTTGCCTTTGGTCACATCATTCGTCCTTTTAGCTTGCCCTTTACTTTACCTTGAGTGGAATTTTTCTTGCCACGCTATGTTTGCAGTGGTAACATTGCTGCCAAGGTGTTTTTTGACTAAAAATGATCTTAACTGTAGTAGTGAATTCACAGCGTGTGGCTTTGTGTACTGACTCCCATGATCACAACTTTTTTTTTTTTCCTTTGTCATAGATAGGAGAAAAGCTCTTTCCAGAGAGATGGAGAGGGAATTGATTATACCTCTGCCTCATCCTGTGAGACCGGAAGACGGTGAGTGACTAACTGTAAGCTGCAATTCTCAGGAGTCGCATGGCTAAGAGTCTCGGGTTCCTTCTCTGCCTGACCCCCAGGGCCTTAGGCATGGGAAATCTTAGGCTTAATGTTTTTCTCTATGAAATACTGTCACGCTAAGGGGCGTAGCTGACTAACTGTTACGGGTCTGGTCGGATTCAGGTTACTGAACTATCACGGTCACGGATTCACCAATAACGTAGCACGCCCTCGCTCTAGTCGCGTTCAATGAGAACTGTCACGGCTAGGAACAATGCAACGAAGGGCAGTTTATTACAGCAACAAGGACACAGGTTCTTTGGATCGCCGGCGATAAATTCACTGTCCGCGAAAGCAAGCGAGCACGCATGAAATACACAGGTACTCGTCCTGGCTGTTAATGCATTAAAAGGCACAAAGGCTCTAGAGATTTCTAAGTTTCCAAGGAGACACCTGGTACAACCAAGCGTTCAAATATTACCCCACAGCATCCCAGTGCGGGGGGAAGAGAGGCTCAGCCCGTCGACTGATCCTGGAAGTCAGAAAGGTATCCTTGGTGATGGTATCTTCCCTAACACCCCCTTTCACTTAAGACAGTTTACATCTATTTTCTCTCCTTTAGGTGGGGCTTGAGTGACTCTAGTCAGGCATACCTTGGTTATGTTTGGTGTAAAGTTTTCTTGCTTTCGTTTAAAGGTAGAGGGGTCTGAGAAACTCAGAGCATGCCCTCAGTGAGGGGTGGTCGCACCTTGGAGACACGGAGCTTTTGGGATGGAGGTGTGTTTTGGTATTATGATGATACTAGAATGAGCAAAAGTTCCCTAGAGTGCAGTGTTTTGTTAAAAACATGACAGGTCGTTGGCTCAGGGTAGCAAACATGCAGCTTATTGGTCTCAGTGTGCACAAGAGCATCTGGTCCCCATCTGGTCACAGAGCCTATCCGTGGTGTTTCCACTCCGCTTTACGCTCCGTCCCCTTCCTTAGAGTCAGCACACCAAGTTCCCCTAGTGCGATAGCACGTAAAGTTGGAGGCCTAGGGAACGCTTAGGTAGCGCAGCTGCCCTCCACCCCGAAAGCTTCTTCGATGCTGTACGCTTTCTTTAAAAGGTGAATATGAGTTTAATTTGCCTTGTTACTTAAGGCAATTACTCCGCAACTGCCCAAAGCAGCGACAGTGAGAAGCCCCCTTCCACCATCTGCTCCCCACGCAGGGAGGGACGGACGGACAGACGGACGCTGCTCTTTGCCTTACCCGCCAGGGGAAGGGGAGAACGACCGGGCAGGGAGCCCCACCGCAGCCCCCCTCCTGGGAGTCCTGCACAGCAGTTTAATAAAGTTTGCTTTCCGGCCCGTGCCCCCTTTGGTGGTTGCCATCGGGGGAAGTGGCTGTCGCTGTCTGTGTGTGGGTGCAGGTTCCGTAGCGGGGTGGGTGTGGAGGGGGGGGTGGCCCCGTGTCCACCGCCCGCTGGATGCTGACGACCCCTCGGAGTGCGGGGCCAGCCCTGCCGGGTGGGGGGGCAGCTCGTTGCTGTCTTTGCTCCCCGGGCTGGGGGGACTGCTCGGTGTGGCGGGGGCTGCTTGCAGAGGCGCAAGTGGGGAGGGGGCTGGGGGTTCCCGGCAGGACCCCCAGGGCAGGGGATGGCGTTGTGGAGGCCGGGTCCCGGGGGATTGGCCGCTGGGGCAAGGAAAGCCCAGGCAGGGGTGGCACGGGGTGGCAGGCACAGGTCTGTGGGTGCTGGGCTGCAGGTGGGGAAGCCTGGAGCTGGCTCTGTGGTGTTTGCAGTGTCAAGCCGCCAGGAGCACCATTCCCCCAGCAAGCCGGGAGTTGTGGTCTTTGGGCTCAGAGCATCCTGTTGCCCGCGTTGGGTTCCTTGTTATTATCTCCCTGCCATTTTTGTCCCGATAAAAAATGTACTGTTTCAACTTGCCGCCGCTCAGCTTCCCAGCCGTGAGCGGCACGTTGCTCAAGGCAGACACTTCCTCCCTGAGGCGGCGTGGGGTGCAAATTTCTGCTGTTTTCGTTTCTGCTTTCTCTGGGAAAATGGGCTGGGAAGATGTCCCTGCTGCCCTCAGGACGCATCCTGCTGGTGAGAAGCGGGTACTGCAGGCGGCGGGGCCACGCATGCGCGATGGCGCCTTTGAATGCCCCCTTCCGCCAACTGCTGGTGAAAATCCGGTACTGCAGGCGCCTTGGGTCAGCGCATATGCTGTGGCGCCCCCTGGGGCCCTCTGCGCCACCTGGTGGCGAAAAGTGGGTACTGCAGGCGCCTCAGGGCACCGCATACGCTGTGGCACCCTCTGCCGCCGCCTGGTGGCGAAAAGTGGGTACTGCAGGCGCCTCAGGGCACCGCATACGCTGTGGCACCCTCTGCGCCACCAGGTGGCCAAAAGTGGGTACTGCAGGCGTTTCGGGACCGCGCATACGCTGTGGCATCCTCTGCCGCCGCCTGGTGGCCAGAAGTGGGTACTGCAGGCGCCACGGGGCCGCGCATGCGCGGTGGCGCCCCCCGGCGCCCTCTGCCGCCGCCTGGTGGCCAGAAGTGGGTACTGCAGGCGCCCCCGGGGCCGCGCATGCGCGGTGGCGCCCCCCGGCGCCCTCTGCCGCCGCCTGGTGGCCAGAAGTGGGTACTGCAGGCGCCCCCGGGGCCGCGCATGCGCGGTGGCGCCCCCCGGCGCCCTCTGCCGCCGGCGCCCTCTGCCGCCGCCTGGTGGCCAGAAGTGGGTACTGCAGGCGCCCCCGGGGCCGCGCATGCGCGGTGGCGCCCCCCGGCGCCCTCTGCCGCCGCCTGGTGGCCAGAAGTGGGTACTGCAGGCGCCCCCGGGGCCGCGCATGCGCGGTGGCGCCCCCCGGCGCCCTCTGCCACCGCCTGGTGGCCAGAAGTGGGTACTGCAGGCGCCCCCGGGGCCGCGCATGCGCGGTGGCGCCCCCCGGCGCCCTCTGCCGCCGCCTGGTGGCCGAAAGTGGGTACTGCAGGCGCCCCCGGGGCCGCGCATGCGCGGTGGCGCCCCCCGGCGCCCTCTGCCGCCGCCTGCTGGCCAGCGCAGTGGCGCCCCCCGGCGCCCTCTGCCGCCGCCTGGTGGCCAGAAGTGGGTACTGCAGGCGCCCCCGGGGCCGCGCATGCGCGGTGGCGCCCCCCGGCGCCCTCTGCCGCCGCCTGCTGGCCAGCGCAGTGGCACCCCCCGGCGCCCTCTGCCGCCGCCTGGTGGCCGAAAGTGGGTACTGCAGGCGCCCCCGGGGCCGCGCATGCGCGGTGGCGCCCCCCGGCGCCCTCTGCCGCCGCCTGGTGGCCGAAAGTGGGTACTGCAGGCGCCCCCGGGGCCGCGCATGCGCGGTGGCGCCCCCCGGCGCCCTCTGCCGCCGCCTGCTGGCCAGAAGTGGGTACTGCAGGCGCCCCCGGGGCCGCGCATGCGCGGTGGCGCCCCCCGGCGCCCTCTGCCGCCGCCTGGTGGCCAGAAGTGGGTACTGCAGGCGCCCCCGGGGCCGCGCATGCGCGGTGGCGCCCCCCGGCGCCCTCTGCCGCCGCCTGGTGGTCGAAAGTGGGTACTGCAGGCGCCCCCGGGGCCGCGCATGCGCGGTGGCGCCCCCCGGCGCCCTCTGCCGCCGCCTGCTGGCCAGAAGTGGGTACTGCAGGCGCCCCCGGGGCCGCGCATGCGCGGTGGCGCCCCCCGGCGCCCTCTGCCGCCGCCTGGTGGCCAGAAGTGGGTACTGCAGGCGCCCCCGGGGCCGCGCATGCGCGGTGGCGCCCCCCGGCGCCCTCTGCCGCCGCCTGGTGGCCGAAAGTGGGTACTGCAGGCGCCCCGGGGCCGCGCATGCGCGGTGGCGCCCCCCGGCGCCCTCTGCCGCCGCCTGGTGGCCTGAAGTGGGTACTGCAGGCGCCCCCGGGGCCGCGCATGCGCGGTGGCGCCCCCCGGCGCCCTCTGCCGCCGCCTGCTGGCCAGAAGTGGGTACTGCAGGCGCCCCCGGGGCCGCGCATGCGCGGTGGCGCCCCCCGGCGCCCTCTGCCGCCGCCTGGTGGCCAGAAGTGGGTACTGCAGGCGCCCCCGGGGCCGCGCATGCGCGGTGGCGCCCCCCGGCGCCCTCTGCCGCCGCCTGGTGGCCGAAAGTGGGTACTGCAGGCGCCCCCGGGGCCGCGCATGCGCGGTGGCGCCCCCCGGCGCCCTCTGCCGCCGCCTGGTGGCCGAAAGTGGGTACTGCAGGCGCCCCCGGGGCCGCGCATGCGCGGTGGCGCCCCCCGGCGCCCTGTGCCGCCGCCTGGTGGCCAGAAGTGGGTACTGCAGGCGCCCCCGGGGCCGCGCATGCGCGGTGGCGCCCCCCGGCGCCCTCTGCCGCCGCCTGGTGGCCGAAAGTGGGTACTGCAGGCGCCCCCGGGGCCGCGCATGCGCGGTGGCGCCACCCGGCGCCCTCTGCCGCCGCCTGCTGGCCAAAAGTGGGTACTGCAGGCGCCCCCGGGGCCGCGCATGCGCGGTGGCGCCCCCCGGCGCCCTCTGCCGCCGCCTGGTGGCCGAAAGTGGGTACTGCAGGCGCCCCGGGGCCGCGCATGCGCGGTGGCGCCCCCCGGCGCCCTCTGCCGCCGCCTGGTGGCCAAAAGTGGGTACTGCAGGCGCCCCCGGGGCCGCGCATGCGCGGTGGCGCCCCCCGGCGCCCTCTGCCGCCGCCTGGTGGCCAGAAGTGGGTACTGCAGGCGCCCCCGGGGCCGCGCATGCGCGGTGGCGCCCCCCGGCGCCCTCTGCCGCCGCCTGGTGGCCGAAAGTGGGTACTGCAGGCGCCCCCGGGGCCGCGCATGCGCGGTGGCGCCCCCCGGCGCCCTCTGCCGCCGCCTGGTGGCCGAAAGTGGGTACTGCAGGCGCCCCCGGGGCCGCGCATGCGCGGTGGCGCCCCCCGGCGCCCTCTGCCGCCGCCTGGTGGCCAGAAGTGGGTACTGCAGGCGCCCCCGGGGCCGCGCATGCGCGGTGGCGCCCCCCGGCGCCCTCTGCCGCCGCCTGGTGGCCGAAAGTGGGTACTGCAGGCGCCCCCGGGGCCGCGCATGCGCGGTGGCGCCACCCGGCGCCCTCTGCCGCCGCCTGCTGGCCAAAAGTGGGTACTGCAGGCGCCCCCTGGGCCGCGCATGCGCGGTGGCGCCCCCCGGCGCCCTCTGCCGCCGCCTGGTGGCCAGAAGTGGGTACTGCAGGCGCCCCCGGGGCCGCGCATGCGCGGTGGCGCCCCCCGGCGCCCTCTGCCGCCGCCTGGTGGCCGAAAGTGGGTACTGCAGGCGCCCCCGGGGCCGCGCATGCGCGGTGGCGCCCCCCGGCGCCCTCTGCCGCCGCCTGGTGGCCAGAAGTGGGTACTGCAGGCGCCCCCGGGGCCGCGCATGCGCGGTGGCGCCCCCCGGCGCCCTCTGCCGCCGCCTGGTGGCCGAAAGTGGGTACTGCAGGCGCCCCGGGGCCGCGCATGCGCGGTGGCGCCCCCCGGCGCCCTCTGCCGCCGCCTGGTGGCCAGAAGTGGGTACTGCAGGCGCCCCCGGGGCCGCGCATGCGCGGTGGCGCCCCCCGGCGCCCTCTGCCGCCGCCTGGTGGCCAGAAGTGGGTACTGCAGGCGCCCCCGGGGCCGCGCATGCGCGGTGGCGCCCCCCGGCGCCCTCTGCCGCCGCCTGGTGGCCAGAAGTGGGTACTGCAGGCGCCCCCGGGGCCGCGCATGCGCGGGTGGCGCCCCCCGGCGCCCTCTGCCGCCGCCTGGTGGCCGAAAGTGGGTACTGCAGGCGCCCCCGGGGGCCGCGCATGCGCGGTGGCGCCCCCCGGCGCCCTCTACCGCCGCCTGGTGGCCGAAAGTGGGTACTGCAGGCGCCCCCGGGGCCGCGCATGCGCGGTGGCGCCCACCCGGCGCCCTCTGCCGCCGCCTGCTGGCCAAAAGTGGGTACTGCAGGCGCCCCCGGGGCCGCGCATGCGCGGTGGCGCCCCCCGGCGCCCTCTGCCGCCCGCCTGGTTGGCCAGAAGTGGGTACTGCAGGCGCCCCCGGTGGCCGCGGCATGCGCGGTGGCGCCCCCCGGCGCCCTCTGCCGCCGCCTGGTGGCCGAAAGTGGGTCACTGCAGGCGCCCCCGGGGCCGCGCATGCGCGGTGGCGCCCCCCGGCGCCCTCTGCCGCCGCCTGCTGGCCAGAAGTGGGTACTGCCAGGCGCCCCCGGGGCCGCGCATGCGCCGGTGGCGCCCCCCGGCGCCTCCTGCCGCCGCCTTGGTGGCCAGAAGTGGGTACTGCAGGCGCCCCCGGGGCCGCGCATGCGCGGTGGCGCCCCCCCGGCGCCCTCTGCCGCCGCCTGGTGGCCGAAAGTGGGTACTGCAGGCGCCCCCGGGGCCGCGCATGCGCGGTGGCGCCCCCCGGCGCCCTCTGCCGCCGCCTGGTGGCCAGAAGTGGGTACTGCAGGCGCCCCCCGGGGCCGCGCATGCGCGGTGGCGCCCCCCGGCGCCCTCTGCCGCCGCCTGGTGGCCGAAAGTGGGTACTGCAGGCGCCCCCGGGGCCGCGCATGCGCGGTGGCGCCCCCCGGCGCCCTCTGCCGCCGCCTGGTGGCCGAAAGTGGGTACTGCAGGCGCCCCCGGGGCCGCGCATGCGCGGTGGCGCCCCCCCGGCGCCCTCTGCCGCCGCCTGGTGGCCCGAAAGTGGGTACTGCAGGCGCCCCCGGGGCCGCGCATGCGCGGGTGGCGCCCCCCGGCGCCCTCTGCCGCCGCCTGGTGGCCAGAAGTGGGGTACTGCAGGCGCCCCCGGGGCCGCGCATGCGCGGTGGCGCCCCCCGGCGCCCTCTGCCGCCGCCTGGTGGCCGAAAGTGGGGTACTGCAGGCGCCCCCGGGGCTCCGCGCATGCGCGGTGGCGCCACCCCGGCGCCCTCTGCCGCCGCCTGCTGGCCAAAAGTGGGTACTGCAGGCGCCCCCTGGGCCGCGCATGCGCGGTGGCGCCCCCCGGCGCGCCCTCTGCCGCCGCCTGGTGGCCAGAAGTGGGTACTGCAGGCGCCCCCGGGGCCGCGCATGCGCGGTGGCGCCCCCCGGCGCCCTCTGCCGCCGCCTGGTGGCCGAAAGTGGGTACTGCAGGCGCCCCCCGGGGCCGCGCATGCGCACCGGTGGCGCCCCCCCGGCGCCCCTCTGCCGCCCGCCTGGTGGCCAGAAGTGGGTACTGCAGGCGCCCCCGGGGCCGCGCATGCGCAGGTGGCGCCCCCCCGGCGCCCTCTGCCCGCCGCCTGGTGGCCGAAAGTGGGGTACTGCAGGGCGCCCCCGGGGCCCGCGCATGCGCGGTGGCGCCCCCCGGCGCCCTCTGCCGCCGCCTGGTGGCCAGAAGTGGGTACTGCAGGCGCCCCCGGGGCCGCGCATGCGCGGTGGGCGCCCCCCGGCGCCCTCTGCCGCCGCCCTGGTGGCCAGAAGTGGGTACTGCAGGCGCCCCCGGGGCCGCGCATGCGCGGTGGCGCCCCCCGGCGCCCTCTGCCGCCGCCTGGTGGCCAGAAGTGGGTACTGCAGGGCGCCCCCGGGGGCCGCGCATGCGCGTGGTGCGCCCCCCCGGCGCCCTCTGCCGCCGCCTGGTGGCCGAAAGTGGGTACTGCAGGCGCCCCCGGGGCCGCGCATGCGCGGTGGCGCCCCCCGGCGCCCTCTACCGCCGCCTGGTGGCCGAAAGTGGGTACTGCAGGCGCCCCCGGGGC